>NW_017537381.1:112466-113400 GCF_001853355.1 Bactrocera latifrons | reverse complement strand
TCAGTTGAATAGTCTTCTTACACTTTTTCCTGTGTATGACTTCCTTCGGTCGAGTTGTCGTCCTATACTTTACTCTTTATAAAAATGTACATGTTCATCGACTGCGCCAATTATATATTATGAGAGGTTGTTATTAACTTCCTCACTTTAATATATATTTTTTTTATTTAAACAATGCAGTTTCGTGTTTTTACAATTTTATTGTACCGAAAAATAGAAGATAATAAAATATTAATGAAGAATGTTAAATGAATATACCGATTGTGTCGCTGGTCCTTCGGGTCTCCTTGGTGATGTCGTCTCCAACTACAAGTTGAACTGATTGATTGARCTTACATAAATTCACTGCACTTCTACATCGGTGGTGCTAATTCTTTTATACTGCAATTGAGTAGTGGCGTGATCTAGAGTCGAAGATCTTATTTCGTTTGGCGCCGTCTTTCTTCATGTCGTAAATATGATCTTTTTAATTTCTTTTGATTATAAAAATGATCATTTTACGATTTTGATAAATGATGCGAAATGAAAATATTAACAATGCGAATTATTCTTGAAGTTAATTTTTATTATCTGTATCATGTTGAATAAGTATTTTTCCAATTAGTATGCTTGAGTGTTCGCTGTTCTTATGTTGCTTGGGCGAAGTCTGTATGCTTATGTGATTGCTGCTCCCGTATGTGTATTTGAGTGTTCGCTGTTTGTGCGAAGTCTGTTACATGTTTAGTTGTGTGTTCGCTGTTCTTATCYTGGGGTGCTCGTATTGCTTCTTGYATTTGTTTATTTATATACTTATAATTTTATAGTACTGGATTAATTGCGTTGGTAGGGCTGGGTATGATAATGTGCTGAGGTGAGGTGGGTGGTGTAGTGGATGGTGTAACTATATAAGGTTCCATCGAGAGTATTGTGTGAAAGATTAAAGCCCACAGTCAAC
>NW_017537381.1:105892-109851 GCF_001853355.1 Bactrocera latifrons | reverse complement strand
TAATGAAATAGCAATAAGTTTCCAAAATCAAGCAAGACTAATAAAAGAAGAAATAATAAATGTCAAATATGCAACTCAATGGGCAAAACAAAATATATTAAATACTTTACTTTTAAACGAAATAGAATTACAAGAAGTCTACAAAATATTTCAAAAAAATAATATAACAACTCTATCCGTCGAAGAAATGTTAGAGTTCGCCTAAGTATCAATCTTACATAATAAAACAGCTATAGTTTACATTCTGAAAATTCCATAATTAGAAGGAACCAACTAACAAAATCCACTAATAAAACCAGTTGTAAAAAATAAACTAATATTTCACTTAGAAACAGATAAAATATTTTTGTCCGAAAATTCTATATTAAAAGTACCAAAATACTGTAAATTATCGAACAATATAAAAATTTGTAAAAAATATACAACCATTAACTAAAGAGAATCAAGATGTATTTCTAAATTAGCTGAGGGCAAAGAATCGCTTTGTGATTTCAGTAATGCACACCTTATCCCGTAAATCGAAGAGATTGACAATAGCTTAATCCTACTTAACATTTTTAACGGTAGTCTGATACAAAATAATATAACCCATTATCTGAAAGAACATATCTCGTACATTATTGGAATGAGAACGTAACCATAAATAATAAAGAATTCAGCAAGAAGGAGAAAATTATATTGAAACCCGGAGCACCACTCATCCAAATGACCCCAATAGAATTGGAGCGTCTTCAAATACTATCGTTGGAATCCCTACATGCACTCAACATAAAAAATAAGGAAACAACTAGACCAAATAAATATGGATTCCTCCTCGAACCGTATATCTATAATTTTTCTATCGGTCATTATTATAGCAATAGTTGCAATACAAAAATTTTGTATAAAGCCAAAGGTAAACCTAATCCTGCAAATTGGAAAAGAATTGGAATTTTCCTAGATCTGTACAACCACAATTTAATAACATAACATACTTTTAAAGATACTTGAGGAGAAGTAAGAATTTGAGGAGGGAGAGTTAATACAACGAATAGTTATTTCAACAATATTCGTTGCAACAATATTGTTGTTAAGATTGAATAACATAAACAAACATCCGCTGCAATTCCCGGAATCGATCGACATTATTGCTGATCAATAAATAATAATATCAACAACAATAATCAATTTTAATATATTGTAAATTCTGCTGACCATTAACCATCTGCTAAAATCTGCCGTTAAGAATGCCGACGCCGCTGCCGTTGAACCACAGCTAGCTTAACGTATGTATGTGTTTTTAAGATTCTATGTTTCAGTTTCATTTCAAAACTCAATAAAGTAAAAACTTAACTTGCATATAACAAGGTTTTGGAAATCTTTTGTTGTTGTTTTTATTTATAATTTATTGTCAAGAACATGCAAATGTTGTTTTTTACAGTTCCACCATTATTATTTTCCGTATATTTTTTAATATTCACTTACTTATTTATTTTTATTTTTATTTTTGGCCGCTTACAATTGTTTCAACTGTACGATTGTGCGTCTTAACGGTTGCTTGTATAATATAGTTTTTTATATTCACTTTAAATTTTTTTTGTTTCAAGTGTACGACTTATCGGTAGTTTCTACTGTTTGTATTTGTAGTCTTGTTATTTTACCGCCGTTGCTTTCTTACTGTACAGTCACAATATTAAGATGTACGTTCGTTTTTATTAAAATCTTGTTTTAATTTAGCACTTTTTCACTGTATTAATTAAATATTTTAAGTTTTTAACTGCTTTTATTTTTTATTCAATTTATAATTATTTGTACCACTGTTTCAATTTAATTCTTTTAACTTATTCCCTTTTTCAATGTTTTAATCATATTTTAAGCTGTTTTAATTTTTCCACTGTTACAATTTAGCTCTTTTAACTGTTGATCTTATTTCTTTTTTACCTTTATAATCAAATTCTTTAAGTTTTTAATTATTTTAATTTTTTATTACATTTATTTAAATTTGTTTCGACTGATTCAATTTAATTGTTTTAATTTTCTTAAACCCACGCGTTTTTATTTCGCGGGGTCGAATAAAATGCCGATTTTGAAAAAATTTTCTTTGCGTCATTAATATTGCTGCAAGCGTTTTTATTTTGCTTGGTTCGAAAAAATGCGCAGTCGGTTAAGTTTTAATTGTGTTTATTGAAACACTGCCGAAATCATACTACACTTTTGTCGTTACAAATTAAAGTTTATAAAGTCGAGCCGAAGGTCCTGGCAGCCAGTGCTCCTTTTTTCGTGGAAAAGTAATTGTATTATTGTTTCACGTTTTATATATAAATAAATAAATAAATAAACTAATGCAATCCAATGGCCAGTGGAGTGGGAGATAAAAATAATGTTYAACGAAAAAGGATAAATAAGATAATGAGAAATAGAGATTACTAGCAGTTCCTGTCAGCCCGTTCGATATATGAAAAACCGGCGTTTTTTGCCATTCAAGAATTCACATCGCTCAATATTTATCCAAAGAAAACATAGTATTTTGTAATAAAAGCCGTATTCTTTTAAATATTTTCCATATAAAGCTTAGTATCCAGCTCTCAAGAAATGTAAAAACTTCATATAAAGAAACGCTTAAGAAACGGTCTTGACCTCACTTTCCAGCGATAATTTCACTTGTGCTGATATGCAGCTCTAAAGAAATCTAGTACTAAATTTAATAAACTTTTTCGATAAAATGCGAACATGGCAAACCTGGTTTTGCGAAGAAACATGAAATCAACAATTGTTTCTTGAAGGAAATTCAAAGTAATCGTTAAATTCGTCCTAAATTAGTTAAAATCATTATTATGAAGTATATTTCATTTTGAAATGTTGTATACTACTTACCAATCATCAACAACATTCCTTAAATCGCAAGGAAAATATTTATATTAGTACACGCATACATACCTACACAGAGAACGTATATTTATAGAGAAGGTTCACGATGTTAAAAATTTTAGGGATATTTCAATTTTGGGATATTTACTGTTTTGGATGAGCGTGTTTCACCACTAAACATGAGGGGCATGAAAATAGCAGAAATCTGCATTTTCAGTGTGAAATGAGAAAACTTATGCTATTTCCGATTTTAAGGAATTTACGCTTACAGATTAGCATATTTACAATGCTCAAATGACTCTGCATATAATTTATATATACATACATATGTATATGTTCTAAATATTTTATATCAAACATATACAAAATTATTATATAATAAATTAATATATGTAGGTTTGATGAGATATATATGTACATATATGTATTTATTTGCAGCCCTTTAAAAGGTTTGATAACATGTTAAAACACCAAGCGGTCGCACCTATTACGTATTTTTTTTTTTTTTTTTTTTGGTGCCGGAGGGGGAGTCTTACATAGATACTGCTACTTTGCTGTAGCAATATGCACGATTCGTACTGCCCGCTATAGGTACACCTCATTCGGGACCACGCACAGTCAGTATTACCTACTGTTCTGTACTCTGTGCAACATATAGGTCACTATATTCTCTGGTGTTATTCGGTTGCATACTTCCTTTTCCAGAGATTGACGCTCACTTGTATATTTCCGACAGTGGAAAAATATGTGTTCTGCGTTCTCGTTACTGCTACCACAGAAAAAGCACGCTACTCCCTCCTCGTGACAAGTACTCCTATACTTGTCACGAGGAGGAAGTATGTTGCACTCGAAGAATGTGTGGAATATAATGGAGAAGATGGCAGCCATGGTACTCCATGACCTGCGAAGAGCAGAACAGACAAGAAGGAGTGAATCCAGAGCAGCGAATATCGCTCTAATGACGTGAGCCTACAGGCTAAGCTTGCCCTGAGATGAAATGCCTAACGGCGGTCCCACAAGTGCAAGTACTCCTTGAAGCATCCATGTCCTGTTAGGAACTGCGTCATGTAATGATCTACCTCCCCGTGTGTTCGTTCCATCCATGCTTGTAT
>NW_017537381.1:98055-105033 GCF_001853355.1 Bactrocera latifrons | reverse complement strand
CCATATTGCAACCTTATTTGTGGTGTCGGAAATCCACTTGTCAGAGTCTTTATTCTTATACTGTTCACAGATTAATGCAACGTCTATATTATTCTCGTATATGTTTTGCGTCAAAAGATGCTGTGCTGCTTCGCAGTGGTTCAGGTTAATTTGTAGTATTTTCACCTTCTTGGTTTTTTGAGTGCTGCTGTATATATGGTACACTTCCGGCTTCCTATCTGATGGTCTATATTTGTTCTCCCACAGTGTTTACATGCCTTGCAGGAAGGATTGTTAACACAGTCTTTAGCGAAATGACCCTCCTCTCCGCATTTGATACAGCACTTGCTCCTGTCTTCTGGATTGCTGCATGCTTTCGCCACATGTCCATACTCTAGACATCTAAAGCATTTCTTCAGCTGCTCTTTTTCCCGGATTCTGCAGATTGTCCAGCCGATTTTGATTTTTTGCGCTGCTAGTAGGTGCTTTGCTTCCTGCGCATGAAGGCTTATGGTTGGTTTTTGAGTGCCTGCATATGCTGGTCTGATGCTTTTAATACATTCTTCACTAAATAGCCGAAGCTCTTCAAATTCTGTACGAATTGCTTGTGCTATATCCCCTTTCGTCTTTATATCGTCTAGGTCACGCACTTCAACTGTAGTTTCTTGCGTTAGAGATCTTATTTGTGCMTGGTCTCCTAGTATCTTCACTATATCCTCTCTATATTCTTTGGTACTTCCTGTCTGCGCTTTCTTTAGCTCTAACAGTATCTCTCCTTTAGCTGTTTTTTTTTTTATTCTTGAGACATTTTCGCCAAGCACTTGCAGKTTTTCATTCTGCTTAACCGCCCGAAGTATGTCTGCGTAAGACATGTCTCCGGTTTTTGCAATAACAATTGCTTCTGGTCGCAGGCGTGATACGATATTTTCCCACTTTTTGTCTTTATTTTTTTGGGCTTTACTTGGTATCGTGATCCAAGTATCTTCCCTTGTGGCGTCTTTTTCTCCTCCCCCGAGATTTCTGCTTCTCCTSTTTTGACAATTAGTCTGTCAAGAGTTGTTTTAGCCCTTTTTGGGAGGGTTCGTCGTTTTATCTGCTTGTCATCACGTGGTCTTTTYGGAGTGACCTCAGCCGTCGTCTGTTCGATAGCTACGCTTCTAGCTATGTTAGCTTCTCGCTGCCTGATATGGTCTTCTTGTGCACGTGTGTAGAGCTTCGATATTTCGCTAAGAAGTTCCCTCATGGTATTGTTGATAGAGCGCTGTGGCGGGCTCATCATATGCGTTAGCTTTTGTATCATATCTCCTAGTTTATACATATGATCACGTTGTGAATGTGCTTCTTCCAATTTCGGTGTGTTCTCCTGAAGCGTGGGATGTGACGATTTCGACCTCACTGGTACTTGTGCGGGGAGCACCTTCGGCAGAGCTGACTCACATCACCCYCTCCACWCCMCCAGTGAAAACAGCTGGTGATGTTTCAAGGGACTCCCAGTGCGCCCCGGTATGGACCGGTCTTATTAACAGCCGCACCTAACATGGTGAACAGACGCTGACCAGGAAGCCGCTCACTTTGAGTCCGYCGCGCCTGGATTTTGATCGGTCACCTATGTATATTAGAGAGGCGGTAACTATTCGCCTCTGTCGCAGGAGTTTCATCGGCTTGGCTGGCTTGTATACCGCATCCTCCACTCCTGCCGCTCATCGTCGGGGATGGCTTATTCGTTGCAACTTATTTCGCAACTAACCTGCTACTACAGGCAGTCCGGCCGCGACCTGCCGACCCCCCCCCCCCGGTAGCTTAAAGCTCAGCTGGGCTGCCTGATCCCGTATTAACCAAGACCTACCAACGGGACCTATTCACGTATGTAATTATGTGTGCGTGTAAACAAAACGAACCATACGCATAATGTTTGTACATTTGTCCCGACACAAATTTGTACGTAAATATGTGCATATGCATGTTGTTTCATGCGAAATTTCATATGCGGACATTCTCAAGAAAATTAAGTGCGATACTGGCCTTGAGGAACTGTGCACAAACGTAAGGCACATTAAGAAAACACTCAAAGGAGATCCGACTCCTTCGAGAGCGCTCTAGAGGGAATGATTTTAGATATGGCTGTAATACAGCCAAAAACGCATAACGTCACTATAATGTGCAAAGACTTGGACGAGGTAACCGCCCAAGAAGAAATCTGCGGTGAAGAAAAGTGCGGTTTTCAGAATATAGGGCCAGCAATCAAAAAAATGTGCGGAAGACAAAAATAGCYCTTATATGCCTGCGGGTTCAAGACGCTAAGACTGCCCTTAAAATGATTGGAGATATGGCTGTAATACAGCCAAAAACGCATAACGTCACTATAATGTGCAAGGACCTGGACGAGGTAACCGCCCAAGAAAAAATCTGCAACGCGTTACAAAAGGAGTGCGGTTTTCAGAATATAAGGCCAGCAATCAAAAATGAAAAAGGAAGACCAAAGTAGCCCTTATATGCCTGCGGGTTCAAGACGCTAAGACTGCCCTTAAAATAGGCAAAGTAAAAATCGGGTGGTCGATCTATCGCCTCACGGAGTACTCGCCTGTTTCCCGTTGTTACAGATGTTTCCATCCAGGCCAGGAGCACTCTGTCCCTCTCTCTGTTATGGATGGTCTACAGCTTGAGGTAGCAGATGTTCAAACTATTTTGGGGGCCTGGTTTAAGAATTCCTGAGCCAAACCAACCTCACAATTATTGTAGTGGTACCAAAAATACCTATCAAAAAGGAAATAAAGGCTCTATAATASACCTGATGTTTGCAAATGACGCACTTAGYAGACACATAAGGTGGGATGTGTCAGACATGTTACCACATGGCAATCATTACAGAAGTTTCGTTTTCTCGGGCCCAGGAGCCATCACGTATTAACACGTCACGAAAAAGAAGCTGGAAGCAAACAGATTTTGATAMTGACGTTTTTGAGACAGCCTGGAGTGCAGCAATAGCACCAGGCTAAGGCGGCGTCCACTTAGTAACCACACTGCGAAAGGAACTGGTGACAGCATGCGACGTTACAATGCGAAGGACGAAATGTCACAATAAGCGAAGACCTGTAAGCTGGTGGAATGAAGAAATTGCCACGCTGAAAAAGCTGTGTCGTGCAGCTCGACGTCGCCTACAACGTAATCAAAGCGATGAAAACGAAAACTGTCTCAAAGAAGCTTATAAAAGTCATAAAAAGCTCTTAAAGTCAGCTATAACCCATAGCAAAAGAAACTGTTTTGAAAGAATCTGTGGAGTCTAAATTCATAAATAAGCAGCAGCAACCGAAATGGGCTCCGTTCATGAAGAAAGTCGTCGAGGCATTATTTCCGACGCACGAACCGATTACTAACGCTGATCAACGAAACGAATTTTCTGAATCACCCCGACTGGTTTCAGAAGAAGAACTGTTGGCCATAGCCAAAAAAAATCAAAAGCAACAAAGCGCCTGGTGTCGACRGAATAACAAACAGAGCTCTAAAGGTAGTCATAATTTCTAAGCAACCTCTTTTTGCAAAAATGTACAACGCATGCATAAAAGAAGGGATGTTCCCCGATCCCTGGAAAGTCCAGCGTCTGGTTTTAGTCCCAAGACCAAAAAAACCACCAGATGAAGCCTCCTCGTATCGACCTCTGTGTATGCTGGACACAATGGGTAAAGTTTACGAAAGCWTAATAAGAAACCGCTTGGAGATTGCAATCCAGGAAGCCTGCAGACTATCACAAAGACAATACGGCTTCAGAAAACAGAGGTCTACATCGATGCACTGAAAGAAGTTATCGACACTGTGAAAAGAGCAGTAAGTGGCAAAAGATGGAAAGGTGGTACAAAAAAATATTGTGCGCTGATCACCCTGGATATGAAAAATGCATTTAACTCCGCTAAATGGAAAAATATACTCGAAGCCCTATATGGAATATGCGCAACTCAGTACCTCATAAATATCGTTATGAGTTATTTTAAAAACAGAAAGCTGATCTACGACACCACCGAAGGCATCAAGAGCTAACCTATTACAAGCGGAGTACCATAAGGTTCTGTTCTAGACCCCCTCTTATGGAATCTAGTTTATGATGGGGTGCTAAGAATTCCTCAGCCTAAAAACGTTAAGCTAATCGCATACGCGGACGGCGTACTGGTAGCAGTAGGTAAACAACTTGATGACCTACAAAATAAATGTAATGAAWGCATAAATGGTCTACGCCAATGGTTTTCTTCCAAGAGTTTGGAACTGGCTGGGCACAAAACAGAGGTATTGCTCATAAGCACCAGGAAAATTGAGGAAAAAATAACACTCACTATTGGAGAGTGCGTGATTATTTTACAACCGCAGCTGAAGTACTTAGGGGTAATATTGGACTCCAAGCTGAAATAAGCAGCACTTAGCAAACACAGCAAATAAAGCAAATAAGATTTATAACGCTTTATCAAGAATGATGGCAAACAGAGGATTTGTGCGCTCCAGCCGCCGACTTCTAATCGCAAAAGCTATTAGCTCAGTTATRGATACAGACACTAAACATAAAAGCATATGCCAAACCAATAAGTGCAGTGCATAGACTTACAGCAATAAGAGTAACAAATGCTTTCCGAACTATTTCCAGSGAAGCGTCTGAAGTATTAGCTAGTATGCCGCCCATAGACATCGAGGGTGACGAGCTCACGAGACTATATGAGCTATCAGCGCCAATTACAGAAATCTAAAAGAGAGAAAGAAGAGCATAACTATATGGCTGCAACGGTGGCAAACCCCAACTAAAGGACGGTGGATCCACAGACTTATACCTGACATTCATATGTGGATAAGTAGACGACATGGGGACTTGGATTTCCACCTGACCCAAATATTAAGAGGGCATGGGTTCTTCAGAGACAAATTTCAAAATGACGTCAGTCCGTATTGTTCGATGTGTGCGAAGTCCATAGAAKACTCTGAACACGTRTTTTTCCATTGTCCTCGGTTTCGAAACATAAGGGAAAGTTAGAAACTGCACTAGGTGGTAGCCTAACGGTGGAAAACTTGACTGTATTTATGAGCCAGTCCTCTGACAAGTGGAGAGCTGTTCGCGAAGCTGCTACTTCCATCATGACTACATTAAGACAGTTACAGCAGAGTAGGCGTCCGTCCGCCCATGCTATAGAGCAGACGTAAKATGTCTTGTCGCTCCCATGAAGTAATACCTTATCCGGTGGTTCCATGATAGAGTCTTGAGTTGGGAGTAGRTTATGTTTAGCGGATTATAGTTCCGCACTCCGGCTTTCGATGCTTCCTCCTACTATAAAAAAAATGCAAATTTTTCCTTGACACGGACAACCAATGGCTCAGGTTTTGTTTCTTTGTTGTTGGTAGAAAATAGAAGCTGTGACGAAAAGACAAACAAACGATCGCCATTTGCCACTCCTTCCCTTGTCTCTGTAACAGCTTCTCCAACAAACCAGTGTAAATATGTATGTTTCTGTATGAGCTTGCATAAGTCCTTGACAGTCAATCCCGGTTATGCGCCACAATCAAAGGTACAGATTTTTGTGGTTCTTAACAATAAAAATATAACATGGCACGTAAGCGAGTGCGGCTACTTAAGCGAGTGGTACTTAAAACAATAATCTCTATGTATTTCAAAAAATAAACCACGAGACGCAGCAAGATATGGCAGTTAAGACATTTGATTTTTATGTAAGTGGAGTTATTTCTTAACTGGGATTCACTCTACACATAAATCAGAGGAATATTGAATATTGTCTTTGGCACATTTCTTGACTTGAAAATCGACAAATAAACTATGTTGTCAATTTTATTCTAATATATTTGAATACTAATATTTGCGGGGTTGTCACTTTTTCCTTCTCATACATATGTATATCAGAAATTCACATATAATTTATGATTTTTAGCTGTTGCCATCGCCGCGAAAAGACGCTTGTTGCAAAGGCATGCTCGGGGAGATGACACCGTTTGCTTTTACGAATGAAGCAAGTTTGCCTGTTGAAAGTCGCTTGCGTTCGTGAATGAAAATATTGTTGTTGTGTACTTCTCTACAAATTTGGGCATCGACTATTTGGCTGCCATATTGACTTGTGACGCTACTGATGCTATTTGATACATTTGTTGTTTTTGTAGAACAATATTTGTAGTTTATGCGCTCAACATATTTACATGTGTACGCAGATATGCATTTATGTGGGCTTGTGTATGCATCATTTSTGTGGGAATGTCAACGCACATAGGCATGTATGTATGTGTGTACATGTAGAGCAGTGCGCGCACATTATCTTACTGATAAACGATAATATCATGATTTGTATTTGAATTGTACTTACATATGTATGTATATACATATGTATTCGTAATTGCTGATATGTACATACGTATGTAAATTGAAATGAAATGCGATTTACATATAATATTGTTGTAATAAGGATATTATGACAGTATGTCATACATACATATATAGTACATATATATATAGCATATCTACATACTCATATGTTAATTTATTATATATTAACAAACATATGAAGTATTTAAAAAATAGCTCTTACTTGTTCATTAACAAGAAATTTTGCCTTGAAAATAGCATAATTTAATGATGTAGTTATCAATTATCCATGTATTCATAAAAATTTGCAAAATGATAATCATATCAATTAATATGATGGCATGCAAGCATATAAAATTATGTAATAGCATTGTATGTTTCTGAGCATAATTTTCATTGAATGCTCAGCTCTGTTCACGCGTCACTGTTAAGAATTTCTCCTTCTTACCCAGCTGTGGTCGAACACGCTCATCGCATTTTGTAGGCTTTTGACAGTTTAAGCTTAGTATCCAGCTCTCAAGAAATGTAAAAACTTTATATAAAACAAGTAAGGAAGGGCTAAGTTCAGGTGTCACCGAACATTTTATACTCTCGCATGATAAAGTGATAATCGAGATTTCAGGCGTGGTTGTGAACCGATTTCACCCATATTTGGTACA
>NW_017537381.1:91255-97380 GCF_001853355.1 Bactrocera latifrons | reverse complement strand
GACAGACATCCGGATTTCAACTGTACTCGTCACCCTGATCACTTTGGTATATATAACCCTATATCTGACTCTTTTAGTTTTAGGACTTACAAACAACCTTTATGTGAACAAAACTATAATACTCTCTTTATCAACTTTGTTGCGAGAGTATAAAAACGCTTAGGTAACGGTCAAGTAACCTTCCTGCGATAAATTTACTTGTGCTAGTTTGCAACTCTAAAGAAATCTAGTACTCATTTTTAATACATTTTTTAAATAAAATGCGAATATGGCAAACCTGGTTTTGCGAAGAAACATGAAATCAGCAATTGTTTCTTGAACGAAATTCAAAGTAATCGTTAAATTCATCATAAATTAGTTTAATTCATTATTATGAAGTACTAGCTGACCCCGCAGCCGTTGTCCTGCGTGAAATTATGTGTTTTGAAATGAAACTTGAATTTATCATTTTATTTATTATTATTTTTCAATAACGTTGCTTGATAAACCATAAGAATATAGAAATTCCACTGGATGGATTTGCATGAGCGCAAGTCTCCCGGAATTTGACTTTGAATCTTCCAGTTTAAGTCAAGAACATCGTTATTTTTGGCAGCTAACATTGCGCGTGCACTTAAAAAATCGCAGTTACGATAATTTGGCCAATGTTCGGATAAACMTATCAAACCACCGTAAGTATCAACCGGAATTTTTGTTCGTTGGCTTACTTCTCCAAAACTTGCACACACCGTACCATTCACAGTTCGCAATGACTCAAATGAAGTTGAACTGCGAATATTAATCGAAGGTTGAAACCATCGTCATTTTACGGGTGGATTGTATAAATTCGTCTTAAGAAATTAGTTGAGAACACACCTGGATGTCAATCTACTGGTTTGACTTCCTTTCTGAGTAACTGTTTCTTCGACGATGCATTCCATGTATGTCAAGATATTTCCGAATAGAGCAATGTTTTCGCAAACAGATTACTGGCGAAAGTTGAGAAAAAACTCGTAAATGTTAATTTTGTTGCTGGCGGTGTTTCCATTGGCTGTACTGTATTCTCTGAGTTGAAATATATCCTTTGCCATTCTCCAAATTAACTGCGAGACGCGCAACGTTCGAAAAATGTTCATGAATTGCAAAAGTAAATATCCTACAAAGCGCTTTATTGAAGTTCACGTAACGATCATTTGACACTTTCTGATCTCATCTCGTTCAATACCAATAACCGCCCTGTTGCTTCCTTTAGTGACGTACTTAGAAACGTATTTTATCGATTACACCAAACTGCAATACTCAACATTAATATGAGTTTTGCAAGTGAATTAGTGGTGAATATAGTACGATATTCATTCTTCTAAATTAAATGCTGAATGTTCTGCCATTGTCGTCTGGTGAGCTACGCCGATAGAGTGAACATCCATCATTTCCAGTTAGTCTCCGAAAGAAAAGCACGTGGATAGTGTTTCGTGCATTTATTGTCAGCCATACAAACCGAAAAGGGATTATAATGTTCGAAAGGTCCATGAATCATATTGGTKTTCACCACTTCGAATAATATTGGATCTTTCTATGCATCAGGAATTTCCGCAAAAATTATTTCATCAATTCGATCTGGTGTAATCACCATCCCAAGAAAAATGTGTAAGTGCGGCAAACCTCTCTTTTGCCATTCAACAGAGTACATCTTGCATCTAACAACACCATCAAACATCGTAACTGTTGTTTGAAAAGTTGTACTATGACATCGTGACCATCGATTGTTGATTGATAATTCCATAATTCCGCTCGCACGTCATCGTATCCTGGGAGTGCTTCTAGCCTTGCCTTGCCTTGGGCAGCCATACTTTGCTCGCAAAAAAAACGCCGACCGATATTAGGGTGACCTCTTCGTAGCTTCGTAACAAATTTCAATCTGCCATTGATCACTTTGCGTGAAACACACATATGTAAAGTTTTCAGCGAATAATTTTCAATAGATTTTCTTTTGAATAGCCGGAATAAAACAGCTACCGAAATTAAACGATTCAAATAATTCACAAAGCAAAATATTGAAAAACGAAACAAACAAAAAATAAAAAAAATGTGTATGGAAAGAGTTACTTTTTGGGACTATCCAATTTTCCGACTTTTCCTCATGAAAAGTATAAGGTGTTTTTATTTTTAAACCTTCCCCGATGCAAAATTGGTCAGCCGTTCTCTTAACGAGGGCTGTTTTTAGGGGTTTCCCGGAAGTTATTCGAAATTCTCTTGCCGTAGAAACCATCCTTGAACCTCAACGGCCACATTAAAAAAATAATTATCAAATTTGGTTTAATCGTATGAAAGTTATGAGCGTACATACATTTTGGCGATTAATTTTTATTTATATAGATATTTCATTTTGAAATATTGTATAAAACTTACCAATCATCAACAACTTTCCTTAAATCGCAATGAAAATATTTATGTTACTTCACACATACATTCATACATAATACGCACAAAGTTTATTTTCTTTGTTTATTCTCTCTTGCTCTTCTAATGTGGACCATTCACAATGCGTAAAAATTACTTGAGAAATAATGTATTTTTTTTTTTCTTGAGCAATTACTTGAGAGCTGGATACCATCCTTTACACGCTTCCCGTTGTTAGACCTTCTCTATAAACAGAGAACGTCTATTATAGAAAAGGTTCACGTTTCMAATATCGTAACTTTTCGAAGGGGTACTCGGCGAGATGAACCATTCTCACCACAGACAAATGTGTACAATTATAAGCGTGTTTCACCACATTTAACAGCGATTGAGGGGTTTTTAGAGTCTGTGAGAAATAACACATTAATATAGAGTTAATAGAGCCAATGGGGAAAAATATGTTAATTTCAATGTTTAGAAATGTACGCTTACAGATTCGTATACTTACAATGCGCAAACGACTACATATAATTTATATACATACATACATATGTATATTTTCTCTATATTTTATATCAAAGCATACAAGCATGTACGTACAAATTGAACTATTTCATGATGAATTCCTTAACATCTTTGGAAATATATAATAAAGTCATACATGCATTATTACCTTTGTAAATCTTTATTTAATGTTGGTTTGATAAGATATATACATACATACATATTTATTTACAGGTCTTTAAAGTTTTGATAACATGTTAAAAGACCAAGCGGTCGCACATATTCACGTAAGTAATTATGTGTGCATGTAAACAAAAAGAACCATACGCATAATGWTTGTAAATTTGTCTACCCACAACTTTGTATGTAAATGTGTACACTTGTTGCTTCATGCGAAATCTGCGTTTCATGGGCTGAAGTTCAATTTTTTTCAAAGAGTCAATGGGTCGAAGGGCTGACGTGTCAACAAAGCATCACAACATTGTGTTGTTGGTAGAAAATCCGAGCTGTGCGAAAAAATAAGCGAACGATCGCCGATTGTCACCGCTTCAGTCAATACAGTCAATCCCGGTTATGTGCCACAATCAAAGATACAGTGGTTCGTGGTTTGTGAAAATAAAAATATAATATGGCACATAAGCGAGTGCGAATACTTAAGCGAGTGTCACYTAAAACAATAATWTATATTTCCTTCTCATACAAATATCAGAAATTGTTCAATTTATGATTTCTAGCTTTTGCCATCGTCGCGAAAARACGCTTGTAGGAAAGGCATGCCCTGGGAGATGTCATTGACATATGTATATAACAACCTATCATAATATTATTAAAAAAATTAAATATATTACAATAGATAAATGTATGTACATTAATCGTAGATTTTATCATTCAAAACTTATATTCACATGTATCATGAACCTTCATACATATGTGTTCAAATCATATTATCACTTATCAATAATAACGTGCGCGCTGCTCATGTCTACATACATAAATATGTTCGTATGACATTGGCACAGAAATAATGCATGCACAACATACATACTTCTATGTGTTCACAAGTAGATGTGTCACCCGCGAAAACTACAAACATTGCTTTACAAAAACAACAATCGTTTTAAATAGCATCAGCAGTGTCTCAAGTCAATATGGCAGCCAAATAGTCGATGCCCAAATTTGTAGAAAAACACACAACAACAACTTTTTCATTCATGAACGCAAGCGCACTTTCAACAGGCAAACTCGCTTCATTCATGAAAGCAAACATCATCTGCCCAAGCCTGCCTTTGCCAACAAGCGTCTTTCCGCGACGATGGCAAAAACTAAAAACCATAAATTGAACAGCTTTCTGATGCAAACTCGCAAAACACGAAGTGACAAAATTGGCAACAACAATCCTGGGTGGTAATTTGTCGTTTGACATACATACGTATACAAATTGACAATTCGTTAGCCGTTAGGAAAACATCAATTGGAAATTGAGGTTAAATAGAAGTACATATACACATATGGTCAAAATAATAAGTACATTCTTTTAGCCTGCGATCATGATTGAATTATGAATATTTGGTGAAGTATACGAATGCAACTCTGGGTTGGTTTAAATAAAGGATAGCCAGAAAAGTGTCATTATTGCGAAATAAAAATTTGAAGATAAGATTACAATTCGCGAAAAATCATGCAAATTGGTCCGGCCCAGGTGGTGAAAAAAAGTGGCGCAATATCTTGTGGAGCGACGAAACTAAAAYAAATTTGTTCGGAAATGACGCCAGCCGGAATGTTCGCCGTCCGAAAGGCAAAGAATTGCATTCACGGTTTACAAAAAGACCATTAAACATGATGGCGGCAACTGGGGCTGCTTTTCGTCGTATGGTGTAGGACCAATACATCGTATTTCAGACACCGTGAATAGATTCCAATATAAAGATATCTTGGAAAACACGATGCTGTCATATGCTGAGGAAAATATGCCACTAATTTTGAAATTTCAGCAGGATAATGATCCTAAGCATACTTCGAGGTTGGTAAAAGATTGGTTCAGGGTAATGGTGTGAGTACTCTACAATGACAAAGTCAATTCCCCGACTTAAATCCCATCGAAAACCTTTGGGGGAGCTAAAGCAACGGATTGGGAAGCAATCGTTCCAAAATAAGGATCGGTTATGGAATTTTGTTGAAAAAACCTGGTATTAGATTCCAATTGATGCGTGCCGCAAACTTATCTCCAGTATGCCAAAACGAATCTCAAAAGTAATTGGAAATAATGGCGGATATACTGGATACTGATGAAAGAGGTAAGCAAACATCAAATAGGAGACAGAAAACTCAATATAATAATTTTTTTCATTCGCAGATACCTGATTTACTTATTATTTTGTCCAGCCATTTTTTCAGTCTTTTATTTATTTGATTGAAATTTAAGTTCCTATTTTAACTATTATTACTAATATTTTTATTTTTGTTATATAAAAGATATATGAAATTAAATGGGATATTATTTTTCTTTAAACATGAATAAAAGAGAATTTATTAGACTTTGAATGCTACACGGGCGTATATACTTATTATTTTGACCATATGTGTACATATGTTGAAATTTTTTATAATACATATTAGTGTAATTAATAACTTTGTATTGTATAAATCGTTTATATTAAAAACCAAATAAGTGTTGTTGCTGAAAAAAAGCAGGGTTAAGGTAAGGTGTATAAATATATTATAAATATGTCGAAGTTTTTAATAAGTTTATGTTTACAGAAGAATGCCGAAATCTTGTGTGTGCAGATGTGCGGGAACTGAATCGTTTTATAAATTCCCATCGGAACGAGAATTAGCAAGGTATGAATTTATTTTGGAATATTTTAGTGATACTTGAGTGAATTTTTATATATATGCATATATACTATGTACATTCATCAAATATTTAAGGGGCTATACCAGTGTTAGCCATGGAAAATTATTCGAATTTCGTGATTTTTTAAAGAAAGTACTCAATCGAATATTTCGAAGTTTTTTGGACATAATAAGGTATATTTTCGGCTATATTTTAAGTGTTTTTTTTTTACAAAAATATTGAAGAATAACGAAGTTATGTGCTGTCTTCGGAGGTTCCGAAAAAAGTGTATTTTTTAGGTAAACAATTGTCATTTTTTTAATGGCAAATTGACAATTTTCAACCAATTAAAAAGATCGTACGTCATTGTATAGTAAATAATATACTATAGAATACTCAGTTTCAATTT
>NW_017537381.1:89070-90455 GCF_001853355.1 Bactrocera latifrons | reverse complement strand
GATTTGTTTGTTTTATACTAACCATTTTGCTTGCATATTCTTTCGTTAAATTTATGAAAATTTTCATAGGCGAGGAAAGTGGATGGAGCTTTTGGGGGTAACTGACACCCCAAAAAAGGAGCTATTCGCCTGCCAGCGCCATTTCTTGTTCCGGATGAGGAACAAATTAAGGTTAAGTAAAGGCGCAGTCCCCGATAGTAATTTGTACGCACCCATAGTGGATGTAATTCCAAAAAATTATTTAGTGTTTGGAATAGGTTCGAGGATGGAGTCATGTGTAGAAGTTCACGCAAGTGAGGAAAGCTTTCTGATCGCCATTCACTTGGGAGTGGCCAGAAACGCTTCTTTTACATATGACTCAAGCAGCTCACGACTTTCGGTCCTTGACCAAGTATCCTCTAGGTAGCCTTAGAACATCCGTTTGGGACCCGCCACGTAAAAAAACCACCCCAATGACAACGCAACAACAACCTCGGATGAGAGACCCCACTTTTGATGACGAAATAAGGACTACGAATTGAGGGCATGCACCTGGAAATTCCGGTCCCTTATTTGGGAAGAAGCCGCTGCCCAGCTGGTTGATGTCCTCGTGAAAATAAAGGCTGATATCACCGCCGTCCAAGAAATGCCGTGGACGGGACAAGGACAGAGACGAGTAAGTCCTTGTGGCATTTACTACAGTGGCCATATAAAGGAGCGCAAGTTTGGTGTGGCATTCGTGGTGGGAGAGAGACTTCGTCGTCGAGTACCCTCATTCACCCCGGTGAATGAACGTCTAGCCATAATCCGCATCAAAGCGAGGTTCTTCAACATATCGCTGATTTGCGCCCACGCCCCGACGGAAGAGAAGGACGATGTGACCAAAGATGCCTTTTATGGGTGCTTGGAAAGCCCTTATGAGAGCTACCCTCGCCACGATGTCGAAATCATGCCAGGGTGGGCAAAGATGGTATCTTTGGCACTACGGTTGGTATATTCAGCCTCCACGAGGAAACATCCCTACATGGGTTGAGGCTGATCGACTTCGCCGGGGCCAGAAATATGGTTATCTGTAGTTCTAGATTCCAGCATAAGAAGATTCATCAAGTTACCTGGCTGTCTCCGGATCGAAAAACSGCCAACCAGATCGATCATTTTGTGATAGACGGAAGACACGTCTCCAGTGTTTTAGATGTGCGTGCACTGCGAGGTCCTGACATCGACTCGGACCACTATCTTGTTGCAGCGAAGATTCGCACGCGCCTCTGTGTAGCAAAAAACGCACGCCATCAAACGCAAGGAAGGTTCGACRTCGAGAAGCTGCAATCACAACAGACAGCCGAACGATTTTCTACTCGGCTTGCACTCCTGCTCTCTGAGAGCACTCGTCAACAACTCGGTATAAG
>NW_017537381.1:86321-87845 GCF_001853355.1 Bactrocera latifrons | reverse complement strand
CAGTACCCGCCGGGGGAAGCAGAGGAAGAGGAAGACCTCCACTCCGTTGAAAGGACCAAGTGGAGAAGGACCTGGCTTCACTTGGAGTATCTAATTGGCGCCACGTAGCGAAAAGAAGAAACGRCTGGCGCGCTGTTGTTAACTCGGCTATAATCGCGTAAGCGGTGTCTACGCCAATCAAGAAGAAGAAGTTTGGAATAGAYAGCTTAGCTGAGCCGACGGACGCAAATAGCGGATTAATTCGATTAGGGCCTGGGGATTTTGCTGCTCAAGAGGAGGGTTTTGATTATTTTAGGGAAAGAGAAAATGCTAGGGAAGAAGAACCCCCTTTTGGGGTTCGATGTCAGGGGACCCGAACCGAATCATATTTCTGCGATGGATCCTTCAGTCATCAAAATTGCCAAGAAAAACTTGACAATGCGGTGAATCAAATTTCATTATTAATGAAATCAATTAAAGAAAAAGAGCAGGAGGTATTAGAGCTAAAAGCCCAAAGAGATTATTTAATTAATCAAAACCATACTCATCCCCAAATTGATGAGATTTGTGGTAAATTACCACCATATCTCGCAATATGTGTCAGAAATGGTGTAAAAAATACTTCTCGCAGCCCTTCAGGTCGCAGATATAGTAAAAATATGAAGACTATAGCCCTTGGAGTAAAATTCACATCTCCTTTGGCCTATAGATATTTGCGACCCCCTTTTCATCATTCACAACCACTCTTTCAAAATTTATAAAACGTTGGCCAAGAAATCCTGGATGCTCATGTTGCAGCATAAAGTCCCGGGAGTTGCGTAGTCGAGGCTTTAGTAATGAGGAGAAATACATTTCATTGCGTTGTGATAAAATGTCATTGAAAACTCATTTGAAATATGATAGGTATAGGGGTTTTATAGTAGGATTGGAGGACTATGGGATGAAAATCGCACGTCCAGGATAGCCAACATTGTTTTCACAGTAATGGCTCAAGGCATTGAAGGCAACTCTAATTCTTGTAAAGGGGATGTGGTTCGGAAGTATGTTTTTGAAGTGATTGAGAAACTCCAGGGAATAGGTCTACATATCTGTCAATTAGTCTGTGATCAAGGATCCAATTTTGTAAATTTTGCTAAAGTAGTGGGATTACAGATGATAGGCCCTATTTTGAAGTTAATGGTGAAGAAACCGTATTCTTTTATGATTCTCCTCACCTGTTAAAGAGTACGAGAAATTGTATTGAAAACTTCAAAAACCATATGCAATTTCGTGGGTGTTCTGTAGATTTGAAAGATCTAGTTCATTTCCATGAACAGGATTCACTACGTGATATTCGATGTACGCCATAATTGACTTCCGCACATTTAAAGCCCACTACTTTTCAAAAAATGAATGTACGTTTAGCTGCCCAAGTCTTTAGCAATACAGTTGCTAGCGCAATGTTAGCCACGTATACAACGGGTCACTTAAATACGTCTCAGTCCTAAACCTTTTTAAATACCGCGGAGTTTGTATTGTTCTTCGACCAACTCTTCAATATTTTTA
>NW_017537381.1:83922-86261 GCF_001853355.1 Bactrocera latifrons | reverse complement strand
AGTAGAAGGCGGAGAAGCACTTAACTCCATCACTGTTTGTGATATGTTTGGTCGAGATATCACAAATACATTTTCGATTTTCGTTTATTAGAGGTTGGCTTCTTAACATTCGCAGTTTAAGACGATTGTGGCGCATATTGTCCCGAGAGGGATTTGAATATATCAAGACAAGAAGACTTTGCCAAGAYGAACTAGAACACTACTTCGGACAGATTAGGAAAGGGGGAGGATTGAACACACGAACAACGCCTTCTATGTTTTCTGAACTTTTCCGCCAATCTTGGGGCCTTAGACATGTCAAATTTGTGACACGTGGCAATTGTGAATCTCTGCAGGGTAGAGATTTAGAGCTATTTTCTTTCAATACCCTTGAAAGGGTATGTAATGACCCTTTGATTCAAGATAGTTCTTGGCAACCATTTCAAGGTTTGCCAAGACCGTTCTTAGACAGCCCCTATAATTTTAGGAATTGTATCGAAATCGATGTAATTGAAAGCGATTTCATTTATATGTATTATAAATATTTTAAGTTGCATAATTGTTCCCAACCTTTGCCACTTTTTGAAAAAGATCAGATCCCTGAAGAGGCATTCACTTTTACAAAAGAAAAAGTGTACGATTCGTCAAATCTAGTAAAAGCTCTTGAACACTTCGTAGATTTGTTGAAAAAACATGATGCAATATTGAATGACAATTTTGATTCTTGTTGTCATCTTGTAGGATTTTCAAAAAAATTACATAGTATGATGGGAGATGTAGAGCCTTTTTATTGCTGCGAAAATTCACAACCCGACGTTTAAAATACCTCTTTAAAAGAATTAGAACCTATTTTTCTTTAAGAATTTTTAATAGGCAGGCAGCCAACCCTCATTTTCGGCACATAAAATTTTTGTGTATTTCACATAGGTAACTACCTCCCCCTTCTAAAAGTTAGTTTCTGTATTGTAATATATTTAATAGAGTTGTGGGAATTTGGATGCATCTATTATGGGAGCTTTAAAACCTTATTAAATTATTTTGTGCAATATTTTTATTTAAATTATTATGTAAATTATTTTAAGTTGCAAAGGTGAAAATAGGCCTACAGGGGAACCGAACACCTAAAAAAAGCCGGTAACGCGTATTATTGCAAACCTCAGGGGTGGTGGGGAAATGCAAAACTTAAAGATTCAAAAATAAATTATTAAAAATAATGTTGATAAAAATTTTTTTTAATTTCGTTGGAATAAAGGGTATATGAGAAATACATATACCAATAAATTAAACAAGCTGAAACGAGTTAACAGTCCTTGATCGAATATAAATATGAAGATCGTAAGTTGTTATTGACTAAGCTTTATTAAAAAGTTCGTTTACTATTGCAAATTAAAGTCCACAAATTTGCATTTTTTACAATTATTTATTATCATGTCTCATCAACAATCAATGGCACTACTAAACTAGCTTCCGCATACACCTTAAATGGTGAAGCTTCTTTCTTTATTTTACCCTAAGAAATAGCCTCATCTGGTCGAGCACCACTGTCACTGCCATCGAATTCCGAAGCTGTGTTAATAAAAACTGAATAATCGGCTCCATTTCTCATCAAATTCGCATTGCATATGTGATATAACCACCGATTTATAATACCGCCACCAATTATTATCATTCTCGATTTGGTGGCTTTCACAGCCATAGTGTTTAGACATCGGAAATCGGACAAAATATCTACCACTAATCCGGGGTGACGGAAAGACTGGAAATACATCATATCACCTAAGCTACCAGCTGTTAGCGCAGGGCAAAACACAGGTATTTTATGTTTCGCAGCATTGTAGTATATTGAGCTGGTGTTGTTTATCTTTTCCCCAAGTAGTTGTATAATATGAGAAGGAGACCAAATAATGTCTTTCGTTTTTTGCTCTTCAACCATTTCATTAAGTAGCGGCATGAGCCAATCCTCGAACTTGCAATAGTTATCGTTCGGTACAAGCAAATTACCTATACGATTTACACCATGATCCCCTAAATCTCGGCCAGATATTTCGAATGATCCCATGTACGTGGGTGCTAGGCATTTAATAAAGTCTTCTTCACCCTACAATCAAGTTAAGAATATTTCAAAATACATAAACCTTTCCATAAAAATTTGGTTACATTACCATTAGATTGATTTCTCTTATTCTTTTATTGCCAATTCCTTGATTCCAATCATAGCCCCGCACGATGGGTGTATTTTCCGCTTCTTTGGCGATATCTGGTTCAACGGACATTTTCTATTGTATAAAACCTATGTTCACTACAATTATTAGACTTTAAATAAAATATTTATTAACTTTATAAAAAGTAAACTTTGTTTT
>NW_017537381.1:54699-82758 GCF_001853355.1 Bactrocera latifrons | reverse complement strand
AAATTAAAATTATTTTTATATAATTTTTCACGATTTTGTAAAAAAATTAACATTTTACCATTTTTATGAAAAAAAAAAATGGTTCATATGATACATGATTATCACGCATATGTGTCGCAGAGAATGCTTCTTTACTTTGTATATTTTTCTTCAAAGCATTTCGTTTTACATATATTTCCGCCAGAAAACATGCTCAATTCTGCCAC
The DNA here is from genome assembly GCF_001853355.1 of Bactrocera latifrons. NCBI lineage: Eukaryota > Metazoa > Arthropoda > Insecta > Diptera > Tephritidae > Bactrocera > Bactrocera latifrons. The sequence goes on along the minus strand of NW_017537381.1, from coordinate 82,552 downwards.
AGTATATACAGTAGATAACCTTTTCGTGGTAGCTTTCTGGGGGGTGAATAGCGGCCATCTTGGATTTTCAGAGGTAGCAACGCAGTGCTGTATATATTGAGGTACTAAATACTTAGCAAATTTATTCTATAAAATAATAAAAACKATAAATATTTATGCTTAATATAAAAGGAGATTATTTATTAATGACATATATTTACTAATATTTGATTTAAACGACATAGTGTGTCATATTTCGTCCTTAAAAATATCATTTACTGATAGTCAGATATTCTTTATATAGTGAGTTCTTATAGATAAAATGCAGCCCTGTTTTTAGATTTCTCGGTGGTGAGTTTTCTTCTGAATATATTAGYAGAGAACGTTTATCATAGAGAAGGTTCACGTTTCAAATATCGTAACTATTCGAAGGGGTACTCGGCAGAGATGAGCCAGTTTCACCACAGACAAATTATAAGCGTGTTTCACCACGAAAGTAGCAGAAGTGAGCATTTTCAGTGTTAAATAAGAAAAATAATGCTAATTCCAATGTAAACAAATTTACGCATAGAGATTCGTTTATTTTCTATGCGCAACCGACTCGGCACATAATTTATATACAWATGATCCGTATATATTTGGTATCAATGCATATACTTGGTATATATGTGCATAAGTATGTATGTATGTTTATTAAAATTTATCTACATAACTAAAAAATCATAAAATCATTAACAATATATAATAAAGTTTGTATTATTATCCAAATAATTAATATAAGTTAAGGTAATTAGTTTTAAACTTATACACTTACCTTAAAAGTTTTGATATCATATTTAGAGATCTAGTGGTCGCACATGTGCTCGTATACAAACATACATAGAATTATGTTTGCATGTAAACAAATATGACAGACCTTACGCATAATGTTTGTAAATTTGTCTACCCACAACTTTGTATGCAAATGTGTACACTTATTGCTTCATGAGAAATCTCCGTTCGCACGGACAGCCAATAGCGAAGATCATTTTTTGTCAAAGAGTCAATGTGGCAAAAATGCGTCACAACATTGTATTGTTGGTAGAAAATCCGAGCTGTGCGAAAAAAAATAAACCAACGGCCGCCGATTGTCTCTGCTTCCCTTGCCCCTGTACAGCTTCGCACACAAACCAGCGTTAATATGTATGTTTGTGTAAGCTTGCATACATATCTATGCAGATCTTTGCAAGCCGCGAAAAATATTTTGCACATTCCTTGACAAATACAGTCAATCCCAGTGATGTGTCACAATCAAAGATACAGAATTTTAGGGTTTGTAAAAATAAAACTATGATATGGCAAATAAACGAGTGCGAATACTTAAGCGGGTGGTACTTAAAACAATAATTAGTATTTCATAAAATAGACAGTGAGATGCAGCAAGATATAGGCAGATAAGAGGGATGATTTTCATTGAAGCTGAATACCACTTAACCGGGATTCACTGYACACATAAATCAGAGGAATATTGAATATTTTCTTTGGCACATTTCTTGACTTGAAAATCGACAAATAAACTATGTTGTCAATTTCATTCTATACTTATATTTGCGGGGTTGTCGTTTTTTCTTTTTCATACAAATATCACAAATTGTTTAATTTATGATTTTTAGCTTTTGCCATCGTCGCGAAAAGATGCTTATAGGCAAAGGCATGCTCGGGGAGATGTCATGGTGTTTGTTTTTATGAATGAAGCAAGTTTGCCTGTTGAAAGTCGCTTGCGTTCATGAATGAAAATATTGTTGTTGTGTACTTTTCTACAAATTTGGGCATCGACTATTTATCTGCCATATTGACTTGTGACGCTGCTGATGCTATTTGGGACGTTTGTTGTTTTTGTAGAACAATATTTGTAGTTTATGCGAGTGACATACATATCTACATGTGATCACATAAGTATGTATGTTGTGTATGGATTATTTGCGTGGGAATGTCATACGCACATATTTACATGTGTACACATATAACGATATAAACGATTGTTGTTTTTGTAAAGCAATGTTTGTAGTTTTTGCGGGTAACATATCTACATATGAACGCATATCTAATGTAATTGTGTATGCATTATTTGTGTGCCAATGTCATGCGAGCATATTTATGTACATATGAGCAGCGCGCACATGTTATTATTGATAAGTGATAAAATGATTTGAATTCGAGAAAGCGAAATTGGTCATGAAACATGTGATACTTAGATAAGTTTTGAATGATAAAATTACGATTAATGTACATTTATCACTATTGTAATATATTTAATTTTTTTAATAATATTATGAAAGTTTTTTATATAAATATGTATGTAACTACGAAAATTGCTTTGAAAAGTAATTTAATTCAAATGTATTCAATTGCACATGTATTTATTAATATGCACAAAAAGAATTCATACGAATACACATGTTCGCATATAAGCGTATAAAAATATAAACAAAAGAGCGAACATACGTCTGTTAGAGCAATATATAGTTTTGAGTATAATTTTTATTTCACGCTCAGCTCTGTTCAAACGAAAATGTTAAAATTTCTCCTGCCGAGCTGGCAGTGGTGAAACTGGCTCATCTCGACCGAGTTAGCCAAAAATATTTTTACGATCTCCGCGCCGTGAACCTTCTCTATGATAGACGTTCTCTGCTATAATTATACGTTCTCTGCTGGCAGGTCACAGGGATTAATTCGAAGAATGTTGCTTTAAGCAAACCCAGAGAACGATCGACAACACATAAACATACGTATTGACGCTGGTTTGTGGGCGAAGCTGTTACAGCGGCAAGGGAAGCGGTGACAATCAGCGGCCGTTCGTTTATTTTTTTCGGCACCGCTTAGATTTCCTACTAATAAGACAATGTGAGTCCTTCGACACATTAAATTTTTGTACGGACTTTCAACAAAGTAATTTGGAAGAAGTGTTCAAATAGTGTAAGCATTATGGACTTGAAATTAGTTGGAAAAAATGTCAATTTTTCAAAAGGTGAGTCAAATGATTGAGGATCAAAAAATTTCACCACCTCCAAGTAAAATCGAGGCTTTAGTTAAGTACCCATTGCCGAAAAATGTAAAACAATTACAAAGTTTCCTGTGCCCAGCTGGACACTTTTGAAAATTTGTACCATCATTTGCGTTAATATCCAAACCATTATCTGATCTGACTAAACAAGGAAAAAAGTACAAAATGAATCGAGACGAAATATCTGCAATTAATTTACTTAAGACCGGTGATATCTATAGTATATTCAATCAGAAGTATGAAATTGAAGTTCATATAGACGCGTCCGCTGACGGCTATGATGCCGTATTACTGCAACAACTACCAGATGACAACAAATTACATCCGATTTATTACATGAGCAAAAATACTTCTGATGGTGAACGTAAGTATTCCAGTTCCGAATTAGAGATATTAGCTGTAATAGAAGCGCTGAAAAAGTTTCGAGTGTACTTATTGGGTACATGCTTTAAACTAGTAACTGATTGTAACGCTTTAACAAAAACGCTTGGTCCAATAATGATGATTAAGCGATAATGATTTTCTTGTTTGCTTATGTGCACAAGAACACGACGAAGAGCTGAATACGATAAAGCAATTCCTACAAGAGAAAAAAAGTTACAACGATGATTTTGAAAGAGGTGGTATTCTTCACAAAATAGTCAACACTATCGAATTATTCGTAGTACCCAAAAGCATGCAAAGAGAGGTAATTCGATGCGCTCATGAAAAGAGGCACTTTGCGATTAAAAAAACGAAAGATTTGATTTGTCAAGAGTTTTTTTATTTCAAAGCTTGAAGAGAAAATAAAAATGCATATCGACAATTGTGTAGCATGCATTGTGTCAATTAGAAAGTTGGGTAAAAAATAAGGTGAATTGTATCCGCTTCATAAAGGGACAAATCCTCTTTACACGTATCACGTAGATTTTCTTGGTCCACTAGAGTCAACCAATAAACTTTATAAACATATATTCGACGTAATTGATTAACCACAAGAAGCTATCAGCCGTTTAAGAATACAAAGTACAACATTCRGAAATCCAATTCACATAGTCACAGACCGTGGATCAGCTTTCACGTCTGACGATTTTCAGCGTTGTTCTCGTAACTGGCGAACTCACATTTGTTACCAAAACTCACTCTTATAAAAATAACGCAAACGCAAACGGGTTTTCTAAATATCAAAGTTCACAAGTTATCAATTTGATTTTATTTTGATTATAACCTATATAAAAGAAAACAAAATTGCAAAATACACCAAAAGGCGGCGGAATAAACGTATTTTGCTAGACGTGGGAATAACCTAGATGCTGCGAAAAGCATGTGCGCATGTGCGTTGAGTCTGAACTCGTACGGTGAAAAAAGCGAAGTGAAGGCGGCTGGAGTTGTACGTCCCTTTTGTGAGAGTTGTGTGATATCATATTTGAGTGGATTGGTGTGATGTTTAGTGATGTGGAAGATGAGTGTGGTGTATTGTTCGTTTATGATGATTTTGTCCGCCAATGTGCAGTATTGAAATGTGGTGTAGACGTGTTTCATGATGAGAGAGGCTGAGAGTCATTGAGACATCACGGCCCTCCTAAGCAAATTACTAGCCTAGTAGTCTTTGTAATTGTTGCAATGCGGTCACCACGTTACTGACCCCAGTGGGTTGGCGAGACCGCGGCCTAGGTTGACGCCGCCAAGTAGGGGTATTATGTTGTTGGTATGTTGCCGAGTACGCTTACGTTATTCTAGCTGCGTCTGAGCTGTTCGTGATCGTACAGCACGGTTCACCTGAGGTCGTCGGGTCGTAGCACGACTGGAGGAGACAAGTAATTGTCTGCCGTCTCGATGGAGGAGTGTGTGATGCAGCCGCATGCATATTTGGCACGCATTTCCGGACGTACACTTCAGTGTGGAGTGCGTAGTTGCCAGGTAATTTAAGCAGTGATCATGTGACTGGACAATCTGCTGGCGTAGCATAGGCAGCATCCTCTTAAATATGCCGCAGTGAAGGTACTTGTGCGGGCGACGGCAAAGCGGGCATCGGAGTCGCTGCGGGTCTGCTGACACCGCAACCGTGGAATTTGGAGGGGCTGGTCCCGTGCTTGACACGTGAATAGTCGACCGAACGGCTGGCGTAGGGGCTGGCGGCATATCGGCATCCATTTGATCTGTCAAAGATATTATTTAAGTTATATGTTTGTGGCAGATACGGATATGATAGTTGGTGTTACGTTATGTGGCACTGGTGGGTAGTCATGTAGGTCACCCATCTATTATTATTTTTGCAGGTGTCATTAAGATATTATTTGTGGTTCATTTTGCGGGATATATCGATTTATTGATTATTGTTTACGGTTTACATGTCGGTTTTCTCGGCTGTGGGTAAAGAGCATAGTTTAACGAGCGGCCGAGTTAGTGTTCCGTTTTGCGTACGGAGATCAGCTACCCGAATATGATAGTCGGAGCCGTGGTAAAGCTTCTTTATGCGGCCAAGTCGCCATTCAGTGGTGGGGAGAGAATCGTCATGACTTAAGACACAATCTCCAAGCTTAGTCGCGTTTTCCACCAGTACCTTCTGTGGAGGTCCTTTAAGTAATTTTCTTTCCATCGAAGACTTAATCATGATGGAGGATTTTAATTCTTTCCCATCAATATAATAAGTGAAAGTGATGGCTCAGGTGTGGCCAGAATAGGCGTTCATTTAAGAAAATGGCCTGGTGTGAGGGCTGTAAAGTCTGATGGATCTCGCGAGAGGGCAGCGAGAACGGCTTCAATTCTGGTTAATAATGTCGTCAATTCTTCATAATTAAATTTATAAGTGCCAGCTAGCTTCTCGAAATGTGACTCGAAGATTTTTACGGCTGATTCGCATAAACCACCCATATAGGGAGCGCTTGGGGGGATAAACTGCCAATTGATACCTTGGGGAACATATTTTTGTACAATGTCAGGTGTGACTTGTTTCATAAAATCCACAAGTTCTTTTTCTGTGGCTCTTTGAGCTCCGATAATTGTTTTACCATTATTGCTCATGATTTTGGAGCGTGGATTGCCACGTTTTCGGACGAAGCGAGCAAATACCGCGAGAAAAGCCACCTTTGTCAGATTGGTACATAGCTTAAGGTGTACTGCTTTTGTCGTAAAACCGACAAAGGTAGCAACATAAGTTTAATCAGGGTGGGAGACCTTAGCATGGACGCCATTATTTGAAAAGGCCCAGCAAAGTCGACACCTATTGTGGTGAAAGGCAGACCGAAATTACAGCATTCAGGTGGAAGTGCTGCCATAATCTGTGTTCTTATTTTCTGCTTGTGCATAGTGCGGACCTTTCACGTGAAAATGCACTTCTCGATTCGGAGCTTAATACGGGTATCATAGTACTCTTGGCGTACCATACGTTGCATGAGACGATGTTCGGCGTGTAACTTGAGTATATGGATATAATTGATGAATAATGTGGCAAATGAGGATTTCTCTGGTATTATTATGGGATGGCGTTCGTTATACGTTAGGCTTGAATTTGGAATCCGACCGTTTGCCCGAAGCAGACCTTTCGTGTCTATAAATGGGTTTAGTATTAAGAGTGAGCTCTTTTTGTCAATTGGCTTCGATTCTCTTCGTAACAACAGGTCGCGGCTGAATTAGCGCGTTTGGGTTGATGCGATAAGAGCGATATTTGCTTTTTGTAAGTCCTGGTGCGTCAATGCATCGCATTGGGGGCTCCCTTCACCTTAAGTTTGAGTAGCTCTGTGAATTTGAGAATATAGGTGACAACTCTGTGTGCTCGGGGGAACGATGAAAATTATTCAAGGATGTCAGCATCATCCATTGTAGTGTGATAAGTGGCGATTTTGCCACTTTCTGTGGCAAATATGTTGCGCATTGGCGATTGTGGCCAAGAATCGGGAGATTCTGTTAACCATAGGAGGCCATTCCATCAGAGGGTGGTGGTGGCGAGATGAAGGGTTTTGCACCCTTTTGTCCCAAGATCGGCAGGATTGTCAGCACTGGCTACGTGTCGCCAAGTGGCTGATCCTACTAGATCAAGTATTCGATTAAAAATATATGCCTTCCACGCGTGTGGTGGTTTTTATAACCAGGCAGAGCGCCACAGAGTTCAAGTCGTGGTAGACTTATCGTTTTTAGAGGTGCAAATTTTGCTTTTGGCGCTAGTAGGTAGCTTGTGGTTGCAATATCGTTTTGTGTGCGCACATAGATAGTGGAACAATATGCCTTTTCAGAGGCATCACAGAAGCCGTGTAGTTCCACTTTGTATTCGGTGGAATAGTTTACGCATTGTGGAATTTGTATGTGCGAAATGTCTTTTAGGTTATTAGCAAACTGGGACCACTTTTCTAAGCGAAGGGCTTCACTTGTTCTTCCTAGTCGGTTCCGTCTAGCCATAGTTCTTGAATCAGCATTTTCACTACTATCATAATTTGTCGAAAGCCATCTTGCGGGGTCGAAAAGTTTCGCCACCGATGATAAAATTTGTCTCTTTGTTATGGCAGTGTTTTTTTTTTTTTGTATTTTCCTTTCCGAATAAAAATAAAATAGTATCCAACAAATGGTCTTTAGGATTATTTTTTAAAATAATTGGGTGATTGGCTGTAATCTCTGATAAAGTACCGTATGCTAGTAGAAGACTGTGGCTTCCAGACAGGATATCGTCTACATACGCCTGTGTTCTTACCACTTGTGTTGCCGGAGGAAATTCTGACTTTGTGTTTTCTGCCAGTTCGTGGAGTGTACGAACGGCTAAGTATGGAGTACAGTTTACGCCAAAGGTTTCTGTTTTTAATTTCAAGTCGCGTAGTGGCCTATTGGCAGATTTTCGGAAAATAATTCGCTGAAAATCTTGGTCATCCTTATGTACGACTATTTGTCGATATATTTTCTCTACATCCCCATTGAATACGTATTTGTATATACGCCAATTCWATATGRGGAGCATTAGTTTTGGTTGGAGTATAGGTCCCGTAGATAGAATGTCATTATGGGAATTCCCCGAGCTAGTGGTTCTTGAGGCATTCGAGACAACTCTAACTTTTGTTGTTTTTTTATCAGGCTTTACTACTGCATGATGTGGCAAGTAGAATGAGTAATATTTTTCACATGGGCTTACTGTCTTACTGATCTTCTGGTGTTGTAATCGAAATGGGGGGAGCTCTTCTAACTCCCAAAATTTCCTTAATTGTGAATTAAGGTATTCGTTTGATATTTCTTCAACTTCAGTTGTCATGGTAGAAACTTCAATTCAACCGAAGATAGTGTTTTGAATGACCCAAAACTTTTGCCTATAAGTAAAATGAGTCCACTTTATATATAATTTGATGTTTACAAAATATAAAAATATACGGAATCTAAGCAATTTTATATATACATATACCATATATAATTATACACTGACCGACCTACTTACATATATATTCGGCATAATCATTAATCATAGTCCTTATACAAAATCAGACGGTTGCTTTAAAATTCTGATAATGGTTACATATATAGGAGCTATGTCAAGTYTTCACCTAATTGTATCATTTTAGGCACTATGATATACTATAAGAGTAAAATATAATACGTTCTGAAATTTTCAGAACCGCCTTGTAAGGCGGAAAACTTATGCATCTCTCCCGCGACATCCTTTACATATATATTAGGTTGTCAAATATCTCCCTGCCGCCTTTTTGTTTTTAAAATTTCGCTGCTATGTATAAAGCGTTACAGAGCTCGTATCTGGCAATACTATACATTTTTGAAAGGTCTTGACATACCCTACAAAACGACGATATGCATGGTTAGTTTGGATATTGCGTCCATCAGTTAGAGACGTATAAACATGGAGTTCACTAACGCCGAAATTCATGCTATTTTAAAGTTTTCCTTCGCTAAAGGCAAATCCGGTAGAGAAACGTTCTGTGAGATTCATGGTGTTTTAGGGGATGGTACTCTACCACTTCGAACTGCAGAGGTATGGTTTCGACAATTTAGAACGGGTGAAAATGACACCATGAATAAGCCTCCAGGCAGAAAACCTGTGGCAACGAATGCCGATCAAATCATGGAAAGCATCGAGTTCGCCCGGCATGTGACGTCTGCAGAAGGCTTAATACCCAAAAGTAATTTATGTTTGGGTGCCGCATGACTTGACGCAAAAAACCTTCTGTAAAGAATCAACGCCTGCGATATGCTGCTGAAATGGAATGAAGTCGACCCATTTGTGAAGCGGATGATGACTGGCGACGAAAAATTTATCACATACGACAATATCAAGGGAAAACGGTCGTGATCTAAGCATCGTCCCAAACAGTGGCCAAGCCGGGGTTAACGGTTATGAAAGTTTGGTGTGTGTTTGGTGGGAATCAACCACTATGAGATGCTCCCATATTGTCAGACACTTAATTCTGGGAGGTTTTATCACATCCACCATATACCCCGGACATAACGCCAAATGATTACCACCTGTTCCTGTCCATGGCAAACGCCCTTGTTGGTGTAAAGTTCAACACAAAAGTGGATTGTGAAAAGTGGCTGTCCGAGTTCTTCGCACATAAGGAGGGGGTCTTTTACGACGGGAGAATTATGATGTTGCCGTCTATACGAAAACAGCGCAAATTTGAAAAATCCGATATCTGTATCCGATATCACTGTAACACTTTCTATAAAGCATTAAAAGCACAAAGATTAATGAACAAAACAGCGGAAGGGAGATATTTGACAACCTAATATGCATATAACTTTTTTGCTCGTTTCATTTCCTTTGCTCTCTCATCACAAATACAATAATTATTTTATCGCATACCTTTTTAATGTCTGTACTTATAATTTAATTTGTACACAAACACATAGGTTGCCAAAAAAGTTTTGCGGTATTTTCGGTAGTTGGCGCTGAGAGCGCGTAGTTCTAGTTTTATTCGTCGCATCGGGTCATGCTATAACTTTTTGGAAAATTGCGATAAAATCGTTGAATTGGTCGAAAGAGACCGGTGTAGTAGCAGCCGTAGCACCGGTCAAGAGCAGGGCATGAGTCATCAAATGAAGTTTTATGAACAATTGAAAATTCAATAAAAATACCGCAAGACTTTTTTGATATATACATAAATGTATAAACATTATTTATTTATTATTTATTACTATTTTTCTGCGCGTTCATATATTTATCAATATATCTACTATACAAAAATAAGTCGGGTTTTCCTTCCTGACGATATAACTCCGGAACGCACGAACCGATTTCCACGGTTTTGCATTCGTTACAAAGGTCTCGGGCTCCGTGAGGTTTACAGCAAAGAAAATTCAGGAAAAATTTCAACAGGAAAGTGGAAAAATCTTTTTTTACATACAGCGCCATCTTTTATACATAGCATGTACTACAAACCAATATTTTAGATAGATATTCACAGAACTTAAGCGAAGAAAGACAAAATATAATAAGAGAAAATGCCCAATTGAGACAACGCGTGAGGACACGAAGATCATTGGCATCATACAATTGCTTGGCATTCCAATATAATCCAACTTCGAACTCCAATGATGATGAACGACTGTATGCTGATATTGCAATGCGTTAAAGTTCAAAAGAGAAACGGCTGGATTGTGCTTCGCAAGTGGAAAAGTCAAACTGGATCCATTACTTACACCAGCACAGCCTATGAAACCATTATTCGATGGAAGTGATTCCGATTTCAGCAATTTTCTTCAAGACATCCTTGAATACAATAACTGCTTTCGCATGACTTCCTTTGGAGTTAATATCATTCGAGAAGGCGGCTTCATGCCGATTTGCAACGTAAAAGATACTCATACACATAACCAATCACTCACACCAACACAAAGAATTGCAACACAAAACAAACATATACAGAAGTTACACTGTATTCTTCAACAAATGATTGTTTGCAATTACAGATACAAGGACAAATATATCATTTGCATGGTTCAATGGTGCCAACACCAGATGGACCGCATCAATTTGTGCAACTATATTTCATTTCGTGGATGGTGGGTCAGCTAAATATGTGGTGCAATATACAGGGAACACAACAGTTAAAGAGACGAATTAYTGAACAGTTGCAAGCATTTTTTCAAGCTAGTAATGCTGTGGTTAATATGTTCAAAACAGCATTGGAACGAATGCCATCGGATACGCACAAATTTGTCATTAAAGCGGATGTTACCCCATTGCACCCACCGTTAATGATGTTGATGTTATTATTGTTGGCGATGCGACTAAATCGCGAGATATTGTCGTTCAGCGAATAAGCAATATCATGCATCGTGTAAACGAGACACATCGTTTGTACGATGCGTTACAATATCCAATCATTTATTGGCAAGGGCAAGACGGATACGACATCACGTTGAAGATGGTCGATCCAATTACAGGTACAATATTCACACACTAATTATTGCTATTATTGGTTTTCATTAACAATTCATTTAATTTTGCATTTTCAGTCGTATCAGCGAATAAAAATGTAAGCGCAATGTCAAAGTCGACACCGAACGTTTAGCGTTCATCCGATTCAATCAGACAAAGCTCCGATCTGAGGACTATAAACACTTGCGTGATGCTATTCATTCAGGTGGTGATGTTCAGCATATGTGATCTTATATTACATGCACATGCACGAAAACGCTCAAGAGGCTATGACGTACGTGCGAAATTATGGAACTCCGGATTTATTTATTACGTTCACATGCAATCCGAGGTGGACGGAAATTGAACGTGAGTTGGAACCGAAAAAATCGCCATGACGTAATCGCCAGAGTATTTCAGCAAAAACTCACGGTTATGATGGATGGGCTTACTAAGTATCGAGTTTTTGGTCACACACGTTGTTATATACACTCGGTGGAATGGCAGAAGCTTGTACTACCGCATACTTATATCCTAATTTGGTTGCTGAACAAATTACATTCATATGAAGGGAATGACATCACACCAGTTGAAATTCCTGATCCAGTCATTGACCCTCTCTACACAACATTGTGACGTGGTATGTGTGATGTGGGGCATCAAATCCAATGTCGCCTTGCATGACTTCTAGAAAGTGCACCAAACGATATCCGCGACCGTTAGTTGCTGAAATAGTCACAGGGAACGATGGATATTCAGTTTTTCGTCGTCGTTCAAAAGAAGATTTCGACCATTATCTTCTTTTGAACGACGACGAAAAACTGAATATCCATCGTTCCCCTATCAAAGTTAAAGTTCAAAATCAAGAGATTGAGATCGGAAATAAATTCATTGTACCATATACCCCGCTGCTACGAACTTACGAAACACATTCAAGCGTTGAGAGATGTCATTCGGCCAAATCAATCAAATATTTGTGCAAGTACGTCACAAAAGGCAGCGACATGGCTGTGTTTGGTATTGCGTCGGAAAATGCGGATGACGAAATCAGCAATTCCCAAATGGGCAGACGTGTCAGAACTAATGAAGCAATGTGGCGCTTATTGTCATTTCGAATTCATGAAAGATATCCCACAGTTGTACATTTAGCATTTGGAAAATGGTCAACGAGTTTACTTCACTGAGGCTAATGCGGCACAACAATCTGTGAAACCACCATCGACAACATTGACTAGCTTCTTTGCAATGTGTGATGCATATCCATTCGCAGCGGCGCTGATGTACATTGAAATGCCCAGTATTACACTTGGAATCAATCAACAAAGAAATTCCAATGTCGCAAACAAAGAACCCCAGTTCCAGATTGGCCACAGGTGTTTTCCACTGATGCACTAGGTCGCATGTATACTGTTCATCATAGAAATTATGAATGTTTTTATTTGCGACTGCTGTTGGTAAACGCACGTTCACCAAAATCATTTGCGCATTTGAAAACTGTGAATGGCCACCAACGCCAAACATATCGAGAAGCATGTCAACTATTGGGTTTACTGGAGAACGATTCTCATTGGGATTTAGCACTTGCGGATGCAGTTATTTCATCAAATGCGTACCAAATACGAACGCTGTTCGCAATTATCATTACCACATGTTTACCTTCACAACCAATTCAGTTATGGAACAAATACAAAGACGACATACATATGTGAAGATATCTTGCATCGCTTGCGTATTCATACGAATAAGCCTGACATCCAAATAACCGATGAAATCTACGCGACCCTTCTAGATGGCGGTTKTACTGCACATTAGGGGTATAACTTTTTCAATTTTTTTGAAAAAAAAAAATTACATGGCAGAACACAATGAGGAATAGTAAAAAAATTATAACTGCGTTTTTAGTTTTTCGATTTATTTCAAAAACTTCACGCAGAATTTAAATTGAAAATTCGTATGAAAATTTCATACATATGCCAAGAAAAAACACCATATGATATTATGTTCTTTTCTTTGTGTCTGTTTTGTTTTGCTCTTCTTCCGTTATTCGTMGTATTTTTGCATATGACAAAAATAGATAACGGTAAATTTGAGTAAATGCATTATGAATGATTGAAACTTCGTATAAGCGTCGCGCCAGTTGCCTTTATTTAGCTGTCGGTCTCTCATTCAGTGCGTGGCGGCTGGAGTGAAAGTGTCTTTTTGTCAATGCCTTTTAAAAAAAGTGGTGCGGAAGTTTTAAAAAATTCAAAACAATGGGAAAACAATTTTAATAACATTTAAAAAATCTAARAATAAGAGAAGAGAAATCAATAACATTGAGTGAATTGTGTAAGATGCCAAAACGACCGTGATTATAGGAAACTATAATGAATTAGCAAAAATGGAGAAATAGAAAAAGAAAAGATGCCAGATTATTTCAAACGAAATGATTGCCTTGTGGTCGAAACGAAACTTTCCGAGCATAACACGTATAGCTGCATAACGGAAGATAACAAAAGTTTTAAATTATTATTCAACATTTTTAAAATCCCCGGAAGAAATGTTTCAATGGCGTTCAACAAGTTATGTGATATAACTATTTAAAAGGTGTCTGGCTAGGAACTGAGGACGAAAAGTTGTATGAACTCCAAACAACTCCAAATGGAGAAGTTGGGTACACGACAGCTAAAGCAGTTGGTGTGCATCCCTCCAAAGCTGCCCTTTTAAGAAAAAATGTTCAAAGCACCTCGTGTTTAAATAAAATGGCGCTCAACACTTCAACATCATCAGCTGAATCTGTCGAGCAATCACATTCTCCACCTGTTGGTGAATATAAAGCTCCTCTTCAAAGAAAAAGAAATGCGAAGTGTTCAACAAAAGCAGCAGTGACAATGGTAACAACAGCCCATGTAAGCACCAAAAATGCCGCTAAAATATGCAATGAATTGTCCAAAGAAGGAATAAATATAGCAACACCAACACCAGCAGGTATTCACAAAGCGATGAATAAAGCAGCGCTGAACTTGGAAAAAAAAGTATAAGAATTCCTTAAGAGATGACATTTGGTGCATTCATTTCGACGGCAAGAAATTTGGGAAGAAAGAAGTGCAGGACGTGGTGTTAACAAATGAAGCTAAGGAAGTAAGAGTAGCGGCAATGGTTCTTGAAAATAGGAAGATTTGAAGGTTTATATTTATTTTATTTTATTAATGTTTGCATAATAAACAAATTATTAAATAAACTAAAGTACGCAGCGCTAGCATCAAAGGCTTTCGGCTGGGGTTTATATTTAATAATATATTTTTAGAGCATTAATTAACTTTCTATAACTTTTTTAAGGAATAAGGAATGTATTTTTATTGGATAAATTTAACCTCTGGAATTCCATTAAAATGATTGTTAGTGACACAATAAACGTTAATACAGGGGTTAAAAGTGGAGTTGTTCGTTTACTGCAGAATTGTTTTCAGGAAAAACATTTGTCCCCATCGCAGTATATTGGATGCCAACATCATGTATTAGATTTAATTTTGAAGCATATGATGAATGAAGTACTAGGTGGAAAGTCGACATCGCCAAACATCAGTTATGACATATTTACCGAATTGATTATGAACTACGAAAACCTAAAACAAAACGAAGAAAAGTTGATCTTAAGATCTATTAAATGGCGTGATGACATGCAATTTTTATATGAACTAGGGCAATATTTTAAATATTATGCAGTAAACAACAAGTTCCCATACATAAAATTTAGAGTTTTACCAGCGCTCAGCAAAGCTCGATGGAATTCTAGAGCTATTCTAGCGATTTTAACGTTCATACCACACACCGGGACACAGAATAAAACTTTTGCCAATTTGGGAATTCATATGCAGCACGTGGTGGTTCTCGGATCACCGTTTTCATAACAATGGTTTTGAAATATTGGAAAAATCCGTCAAGCAATTCGATACTGCGCATAATTGTTTTCTTAAACACTGGGTAAAGGAAGATTCTGCTATTCTGAATTTAAAAGGATCTAATATTTGCGCTGAAAGAGCCATTAAAATTATTAGGGAAGTTTACCCTTTTTTGTAAATCTGAATATAGTTTAAATCTTAAGTTTATCTCAAATAATATCAAAATGAATTAAATAATGAACTAAAACGTATATTTACTATAAAAATGTATTTGTCTTGTACTTAAATTAGTCTTATTGCTTCTAAATCAAAATTTGTCTTTTTCTTCTTTGCATATAACATATGATTTTTTTCAATTTAAATTCTGCGTGAAGTTTTTGAAATAAATCGAAAAATTAAAAACGCAGTTATAATTTTTTTACTATTCCTTATAGTGTTGTGGCATGTAAAGTAGGTGTTACAAAAATAGACTATCCCTACTGCACATTCTGCAGTTGCCACTCAATTCAAACACAATTGATACTCCAACATGCACAATTTCCCGATACAGTGCAATGGTAAAATTGTTGAAGCAATGTAAGCTCATTGTTTGGGATGAGTGCACAATGGCACATAAGAAATCACTTGAAGCACTTAACTTCACACTGATGGATCTTCGGCGAAATAACAACATCTTTGGAAGCTTGATGATATTGTTGGCAGGCGAATTCAGGCAGAGGTTGATAGTARTTCTATGTGGAACACCTGCAGATGAATTGAATGCTTGCCTGAAGGCATCACCTTTATAGAATAACGTAAAAACATTATCGCTAACCACTAATATGAGAGTTCAACTTCATAATGATCAAAGTGCTGCACAATTTTCCAAACAATTGTTAGCTGTGAAATGGAAAAGTCCCAATTGATGCGACATCTGGATGAATTACTCCTACCAACGACTTTTTCCGATTTGTAGACTCTTAGTTAGCTCTTATTGAAAATGTTTTCCCCAACATTAGTGAGAATTATACTTGGTTAAGTCAACGAGCAACTGAATTTCACCACTCAATCAAAAATTGCTGGCGATATACAAATCCGTTGATTTCTTAACAAATTCCGATGATGTACTAAATTATCCAATGGAGTTTTGAACTCTCTGGAGTTACCACGATTTCCACCACATAACTTGCAACTCAAAGTTCGTACAATTATTATGATATTTCGTAATTTGAATCCATCGCGACTTTGCAACGATACTCGACTTTCGGTAAAAAGACTTATGCCGAACTTGATTGAGGCAACCATTATTAATGGAAAATACGCAGGTGAAAATGTATGTATTCCTCGAATTCCAATGACAATTAAGAAGTCGCAAGGCCAAGCGCTTAGTGTTTGCGGGATAAAATTAGAAAATCATTGTTTTTCACGTGGGCAGTTATACGTTGCGTGTTCACGAGTTAGGAAGCCATCCGCTTTGTTTGTGTTAACGTCAGACCAAAAAATAAAAAATGTGGTTTACCAAAGAGCACTTCAATGAAACAGATAATTTGCGGACACGTATAACGCTTCGATTCAGTATACAATACTTTGGATTCACTTTCATCTACTTAGAGAAGTTCAACTAAATAAAATTTCATTTTTGTAATCGACTGTAGTGTTGT
Organism: Bactrocera latifrons; assembly: GCF_001853355.1. Classification (NCBI taxonomy): domain Eukaryota; kingdom Metazoa; phylum Arthropoda; class Insecta; order Diptera; family Tephritidae; genus Bactrocera; species Bactrocera latifrons. The sequence goes on along the minus strand of NW_017537381.1, from coordinate 65,680 downwards.
GAAATGAAATATAATTTTTCTTTTTCAAATATAAAACAAAAAAATATATATATTTTCTTCATTTCTTATTCACCAAACGAAATGTTACATAAAACGAAGCCATCTGGTAGCGAAACGGCGTTCACCGAGTTTGCTAATGTTACATATTTATAAATATATGTACATATCCAAATATAACAATTATTTGAAAGAACACGACAAACATATATAAATTAAGCATAGACATAGCAAACATATGAGACCAAATACATACGTAAATTATATTTTCTTAATAACGATTTTCTTTCGCGTTCTTAAATCTGTTTCAGAGTTACAGATATAAAAGAGCAATATACAATTAAAGCGCAAGCAAGCTGAAGATATTACACTGTAAAAAATTTTCGAGCACATTAACAAAAATAAATAAAACGGATATTTATTTCAAAAATTAAATCTGTTTCTTCGGTGAATAAACGTTCGGGAAAAATATAAAATTAAAGTGAAAAATATACGCAAACAAAATTTGTGATCTGAAAATAATWAATTTTCTCAAATAAATTTCTGATAACAACAATTATTTATTTTTAGAAGAAATATTGATTTAACTACATTCTCTGACAATAATAAAATTCCAATTATATTATTTCATACAAAGCATATTCAAGCTAAAATCAAACACAATTTAAATGCATTTGGAGAAATCAAAGGAAGTTAAACCAAAAACACCACAATCATAGGAAATTTCTAAAATGGCTGATGATGATAAACAGCAAGGCACACCTGCAAAACTGGGCATATATAACATAAAGACACGTTTTCTGGCAGCGTACGAAACAGTAATAGATACTTATGACGCTGAACTTCCAGGAAACATGAAAGCCATCAACCAAATATGAAAACTGTCTCGATCAGTTCGAAACAACAAAGGCTATGATCTTAAATCAAAGACAAGATACAGCTCCAACAGAATGCCTAGATAAAGCCATATTTTTAAAAGTACCAGTTCGTGATACTGAAGTTTTTCTCGCAGGCTATGATCAATAGCCTTCCTTTTGGGACATGTTCACTGCCGTATAGATAAACCATCCTAAACTTTCAGGATCACAAAAGCTGTAAGTAGTAAATATTGGAGCAATCACTAGTGGCAAGAAAAAAATCGCCAAAAATGGTATCAGATGAAAGAATTTCTAAATAAAAAAAAGAAAAGCGACGAGGAGTTGCAGCGGAGAGAAAACAGGCTGCAGACAGAAAAAGAAAGAGGCTGAAATGCGTGAGTACGAAGAGCTTGATAAGCTGGCCGACAGGGTAATTCTCGCAAAATTCTACGAAAAAATGCGGCGGCTTACAGCAGGTTTCAAGACCAGGATATACCCTCGTAGAGCCCCCAAAGGTGATCTAGTCACCGATGCCCAGAGCATACTTAAATTATGGAGGGAACAGTTCTCCAGCCTGTTAAATGGCAGTGATTGCTCAACGCCAGGAGAAAGCGAACCTGATTCCCCAATCGATGACGATGGAACAGACGTTCCATTGCCTGACCATGAAGAAGTTCGAATAGCAATTACCCGCCTGAAGAAAACAAAGCGGCGGGGGCCGATGGATTGCCGATCGAGCTATTCAAACACGACGGCGAAGCACTGATAAGGAGCATGCTTCTTTGCAAAATATGGTCGAACGAAAGCATGCCCAACGATTGGAATTTAAGTGTGCTCTGCCCAATCTATAAAAAAGGAGTCCCCACAATCTACGCCAACTACCGTGGAATAAGCCTCCTCAACATCGTATAAAAGGTTCTATCGAGCGTCAACAAACTATTTGGACCTTAGACCTGGCAAATCAACATCAGACCAGATATCTACCATGCGCCAAATCTTGGAAAAGACCCGTGAAAGGAAAATGGATACACACCAAGTCTTCGTCGATATAATACGGCTGTGTAAACGGACGATGAGTAACACCAAAAGCTCCGTCAGGATCGGGAAGGACCTTTCCGAGCCGTTAAATACCAAACGAGGTTCCAGAAAAGGCGACTTCCTATCCTGCGACTTCTTCAACCTGCTACTGGAGAAAATAATTAAATAATTCAACTAAATGAAGAAGGTACCATCTTCTATAAGAATGTATAGCTGCTTGCGTACGCCCATGATATTGATATCATCGGCCTCAACACCCGCGCCGTGAGTTCTGCTTTCTCCAGACTGGAGAAGGAAGCAAAGCAAATGGGTCTAGCAGTGAACGAGGGCAAGACGAAATGTCTCCTGTCATCAAACAAACAGTCGTCGCACTCGCGACTATGCTCTGACGTCACTGTTGACAATCATAACTTTGAAGATATAGATAATTTTGTCTATCTTGGAATCAGTGTAAAAACCTCCAACAATGTTAGCCTGGAAATCCAAAGCAGGATAAGTCTTTCCAAGAGTTGAGAAGCAAAGTCCTCTCTCGACGAATAAAAACCAAACTCTATAAGTCACTCATAACTCTTGTCCTACCATATGGTGCAGTGGCTTGGACGATGACAACAACTGATGAGTCGACTTTGCGTGTTTTCGAGAAAAAAGTTCTTCGAAAGATTTATGGTCCTTTGCGCGTTGCTCACGGCGAATATCGCATTCGATGAAAATATGTGCTGTATGAAATATATGACGACATTGACATACTTCAGCGAAATAAAAGACAGTGGCTACGCTGGCTGGGTCATGTTGTTCGAATGGATGAAAACACTCCAGCTCTGAAAGTATTCGACGCAGTACCCGCCGTGGGAAACAGAGGAAGACCTCCACTCCGTTGGAAGGACCAGGTGCAGATGGACAAAAAAGAAGAAACGATTGATAAGCTGCTGTTAACTCGACTACATATAATCGCGTAACTGGTATTTAAGCCAATAAAGAAAAAGAAGAAAAACATTAATATCGCTCTACCGCAACTCTTAAATTTGCTTCCAAGCTAAGAAGTAAATAAAAAACATTTGGGGAAAAAACTCGTTTCTCAAATTAGCAGATCCCAACTGTCATACTCCATCACAAATCGACATATTATTAGGCATTGACTTTAAGGTATAGGAAAATCTCCAATAAATTGTTGGACCAAAATACAATATTTGGGTGGATTTTAAGTGGACAAGTCACTGTAAAAATAAATAATTTTACTACCCAGTTTGAACATATTTCAAATAAGTACTTGAATATATTTGAAAATTCTGGGAAGTAGAAGAATTACCTGAAATCACACTACTTTCATAAGACGACCAGGCCTACAAAGCCTATTACAAGTCCGCAAAAACAAGAAACGATAACGCTCGTTACGTTGTGGGATTTCCATTCAAACCCACCTTCCCCGATTCTATAGTTCTTGGTCACTATAGAATATCAGCAGTCGAACAAATTCTAAGCTTGGAAAAAAGTCTGAAGTGAGCTCAAATCAGCATATGATAATGTGATGAATGAATATTTTGACCTCAATCATATGGAAGAAGCTATGCCATATGAGAAAGAATCTAAGAGTACATATTTATACTTGTATCTTCCACATCACGGAGAAATAAGACCTGATAAAATTACAACATAAGTACAAGTTGTTTTCAATGCCTTAAAGTTTACACAGGGCTACCTCAATCAGATCTCATGCTGCTAACACTAAATTTGCACATATTGAAATACGTTTTCAAGGCGGATGCAGAAGATGGTATAGTCAAATTCTGGTACATAAAGATGACCGCTCAGTATGATAACAAAATATATTCACATCGTTTGGTAGCAAAAGTCAAAGTCGCACCCTTGAAGGCACAAAGCCTGCCAGCGAATCTTGGGACAAGACTTTGCAAACTATTCTATTCTCTCTGGGGACGGTCCTACGAGCCTAACAGAATCACAAGAATTTTGACCAAAGTCTCCCGCTGGGAATATAATATCTCCTGAAAGTCGGAAAATGGAAAATTTTCATATCACTCCAGATACGGATGATATTGTACAGTTTTTCATTATGCCCGAGAACATTAAGAGTAATTGCTTACATTTTTAAATTTACACAAAGGCTTAAACAAAAAATTACACAGTACAACAGCTAATCTGGGGGATGAGAAATTCCAAGTCAGGGTGATGGTACTAGGTCAGTATAGTAAAACCCTCAAAGGGTTTGGCGTTCGTATGAGTCAGTTTTTTTATGACCTTTTAAATTTTTTCCTTATTTCCCATGGTTTTCATCTTAACAAATTAATTTTTTCCAATCAGGCGTATTAAATGGTCCAGATATACGAAAGCTGATTAAAAGTGACGCATTCAAAAATATTTTGATTGAGATATATTGAATGCATGGCAGGCAATCAAAGAAGTATTAGAAGGCTTGTTGGGAAAGCATCGTTCTAAGAACTACGATGTTTCTGTCGCAAGGATGTTAAGTGYATTCTCGGAAATTGTTTTTTTTTTTTTGCCAAAATGTTACAACTAAGTGCAAAAGCACCAAGATAAGGAAACAAGTGGTCATAAGAAAACTGACACATACGAACACCAAACCCTTTGAGAGTTTTACTATACTGACCTAGTACCATCACCCTGACTTGGAATTTCTCGCTCCCCAGGCAATAATCCCAAAAATGTTCCACAGTGTTATAGGAATACCAAATGACCCTTATACACAACTGACGCATGCTGACTAACAACGTGCCAAGGTCAGTCGTATCACATATACCCTAACTCACTATTTCAGCCGAGAGAAATAAAAGTTGCTTGAAACACGACGGGGAAAGCTCTCTTCTCATCCTAAACGTATTTTTGGACGCTAAGGTATTAATGCGGACAAATGGTGGATTTTCAACGATGCTGCCTTAGTAAAATTGAGTCACATCCCATCATTATACCGGAGAAATCCCGTTTCACTAATAAATAACTCCTTCAGCTTACACTGCATGGTGAGCGTCGCTTGATGCAACAAATAGCTACAAATAAAAAGGTGATTTTCATGTGTAAACAATGTACTATGTACAAACACAAAATGTGTACGCAGATCATGGCAGCTTTACCACCTGAACGCTGTAATTCTGCTCTACCCTTTACCATTACTAGGGTTGATTTTGGTAGACTTTCCATATAAAAGCATCGATATGTTCCTCAATTAGGAAAGGATATGCGGCTGTCTGATCTGACAACTGCGGCTTTTCTCTCAACATTTGCACGCTTTGTCGGACTGCGCGGAGTTTTCTCAAATATTATGAGCGACAATGGAAGAAACTTTATCGGAGCTCAAAGAAGAATTTATAAACTTCATCAAAGAAATCTCCACTGAGATTATTAAAAAATATACCCCAGGGGATTGTTTGGCAGTTTATACCTCCATGTTCTCGTTTCATGGGAGGACTTTGGGAATCAGCAGTAAAAAGCTTTAAGTCCCGTTTCCTGCCATACGGCAGGTAATCATAAATTCAGTTATAAGGAGTTTACTACACTACTCACTCGTATCGAAGCCGTATTAAATTTAACACCTGTATCACCATCGAGGATGGATTTATGTGTAGAAATTCACGCAAGTGAGGAAAGTTCTCTGATCGGCATTCACTTAGGAGCTCACGACTTCCGGTTTTAGACCAAGTATCCCCTGCTTAACCTAAGAACATCCGTTCGAAAGCGAGCTTCAGTGAGAGGCTGTGCGCTATGTTTAGGACCTGCCACGTAAGAAATGCCCCAATGAAGAGATACCAACTGCCTCTGATGAGAGACCCCCTTTTTGATGACGACCACAGCAAACAATACAAGGATTATGATTTGAGGGCATGCACCTGGAATTCCGCTCCCTCAATTGGGACCGCTGCTCCAGCTGGTTGATGTCCTCGATGGAGTGAAGGCAGACTTCACCGCCGTCCAAGAAATGCGATGGATGGGACAAGGACTGAGGCGAGTAGGTCTTTGTGGCGTTTACTACAGTGGCCATATAAAAGATGCCTTCTATGATCGCTTTAACGCCAGGATAGGCAAAGAAGGTATCTTTGACAATAAGTTCGGTAAGTTCAGCCTCCACGACGAAACATCCCCAAATGGATCGACGGGAATATGGAACGACTAATAGTTGTTTGCTGAATTTTTCCAATCGAATTATGTTCGCGACGATTCTGGTATTAGTTCTACTCATTCGGCTAATAACTTCCCATCCATAAGTTTTGGCACACTGTGTCTTTCACAGGATGATATTGCCAAGGCTATTTCTGATATTAAGTCTCTCCCAAATCGGATTTGGATGGGCTTCCGCCTGTACTTATAAAAAATTGTACCGCCTTTATTGCTGACTGGAAATTTACATGCATTACCCCTATTCTGAAAGGTGGTAGAAAGGACGTAGTCTCCAATTGCAGGCCTATCTCCAAACTTTCTACTGTTTCGAAAACTTTTGAGTATTTTGTTAAAAATAAATTACCTTTTGCAGTAAAATCTATAATTAATGTCAATCAGCAAGGGTTTGTCCCTGGGCGCTCCATTGTCTCAAACTTAGCGGTTTTTAGCGATTATTGTAWGTCTGCATTCTCYGCTGGATTTCAGGTGGATTGTGTCTACACAGATTTCTCTAAAGCCTTTGATAAAGTTTCACACAAAATTCTAATCAAAAAATTATCATCTGTAGAGTTTCACTCGGTTTTCTTGCAGTGGATTAAATCATATCTGCACAATAGACGATGCGTTGTCAGCGTCGATGGAGTGTCATCTGATACATTCATTGTGTCTTCAGGAGTACCACAATGAAGCGTCTTGGGTCCACTTCTCTTTGTGCTGTTTATCAATGACATTCCCTGTTGGTTCTCTTTCGCTAACTATCTGTTACATGCAGATGACTTAAAAATTTTTCCAACAATCAAAAATCCACAAGATGTATCCAAACTCCAACGTGATATTGATACTTTTTATGATTGGTGCCTGAAATCGAAGCTTTTTCTGAATCYAGATAAATGCTCTCAGATCTCTTATGGTAGGGGACGCAACATCTTATCCTCAAGTTACAATATTTCTAATTGCGTCCTAAAATGCGTTACTGAAATCAAAGATCTTGGGGTAATCTTTGGCAACAGATTTTCTTTCAGTAGTCACATCAATTATATCACCTCTAAACCATTCTCTGTACTCGGCTTTGTCCGTCGCAATGTTTTAAAATTTTCCGACCCCGACACGTTAAAATTACTGTATACATGCTTTGCTCGGTCCATTTTGGAGTATGCAGTGTTCATCTGGAGACCATATTGCATTTCGTCAATTAATAGGATCGAAGGTGTCCAAAAGATTTTTCTTAAATTTGCTCTCCGCTCCCTTAAGTTTGTTGACCCAATACCATTGTATATCTTAAACTACTGGAAAATCGTCGTCCGTTCTCTGTTTTTCATTTGTTTTTCATGTTATTAATGGAGGTATTGACTGTCCCTATTTATTAGGGAAAATTAACTTCAATGATCCCCAACGTTGTCTCAGATCTATTTCCCCATTTTATTATATAAAAGAAAGTACTAACTTTGCTGAATATGCACTTCTCAAGCGTGCTATGCGAGAGTTTAACTCGATTTCCGAAAAAGTTCTTCTTGATTTTTCTCACTCTAGGGTATCCTTCATTAATACCCTAAATTCTGTTTTTTAGTTTAAKTTRWYTACTTATGTACTTTTAATTGAATTATTTTAAAATTCTATTTTGCATCCTAATTTTCCATTAGTCTGTAAGAATTAATGTTCATAGACTTAACTAAATAAATAAATAAATAAATAAATAAAAATAAATAATAGAGTTGGTCATTGCTTCGTTAAGAGAGTACTTTACTTCTCAATTGCCTACTCAGTCCGTAAGTACCACTGGTTGGTAAGATTTATTTTGCGTTGGATTTCAACGCTGACATTGTTGTTGGTGTTAATACTGATTCCACGATAGAGCAGTCAAAAGTAGCTTTCCAATCGACGAAGAGGTGGTGTGTGTCAATCCCCTTTCGAGACGGTTTCAGATTACCGCCCTAGCATTATCCAGATACATAGCCACTGGAAACTTACAGTTCTCGATGTATTTGAGTTTAAAGCTGAAAATTACCAAACTTTAAATTACGTTGATTTTTCAACTTAAAATTCATTTTACCCTTTTATATCCACTAACACGTTACTAATTTGTCTGTATGCAAATATTTTACATTTGGGGTATTCACAACCTGTCTTAAATCGTAAAGTCGTAAAATTTAAAATTTTTACATTTGTTTAAAAAAAATTTGGTGTTGGATTACATACAAAAATGAGTTTACACATTTACAACTCTCAATACTATGTTTTCGAATCGTTATAACTTATAACTTTAAGAGACATGTGAAAACCCTAATTTTTATTTAAACAAGTGTAAAAATTTAAAATTTCACGATTTTACGATGCTTTAAGACAGGTTGTGAATGCCCCAATTATATACAAGGAGCGTTGCAAAGTAAACAGGACTTAAAAAAACAGAGCAAATGGTTTTTTAGACAAAATCAATTTATTTTATTCCAAATAGTCTCCTCTTACTTCAATATAGTTTTTTGCACGGCCCAAAAGCATGTCGAATGAGTGTTTCAGCTTGTTGGCCGATATGGCCGCCAGTATGCCGGTGGAGCCTTTTGAATGGACCCTACGTCTGCATAACGCTTTTCTTTCATAGTACATGATTAAAATGATATTTTTGGTCAAATAATCGGCCTTAAGAGTCGGTCGATGAGACGGTGCATTATCGAGCAACAAGCGTCAAATTTCATCTTCGCGATATTCGGGCCGAACTCGTCGAATACAGCGCACCAAACGCTTCAAAACTCCAAGATATAATACCGGATTAACGTTTTGGACGGGTAGAACAAATTATTTGTGGACAATACTCTTGGAATCGTAAAAACAAATTAGCAGTGGCTTCACTTTTGACTTCCCCATGCGTGATTTTTTGGGTTTTGGCTCGTCCGGTGCCTTCCATTCACCACTCTGGCGTTTCATTTCGGGATCATATTGGAAACACCACGTTTCGTCACATGTCACATTATTGTAAGGGAAGATTTTGTCCTTGTTGACCTCTTTAATGATGTCCTTCGAAGGTTGAATTCCGAGCATTTTTTGGTCGGCAGTCAATTTTTGCGAAACAAAATGTACACACACCTTTCGTAAGCCAAAATGTTTGATCAAAATGCGATAAATCGATGTTGTGGTGATGATAAAGTTCTATTCCATTTCCAAGAATTTCAATGATAATTTTGATAGATTTTTTTATTCACGCACAGTGTCGATGGAACTTTCCGGTGATCATGAATTTGAAACGTTGAGACCACTCGTGCACTCCGCTACGGGATATGCAATCATCGCCACAAACTTGTTTCATCAAACGTTTCGGTAAATTTTTTAACAATTTTAACACAAAATTTAATGAACTGACCTTTAAGACGCATTAACTTCACTTCCAATCTATGAAAGATAGCAGATTCTAACGCACCAGTCGACATATAGATGGCGCCACCAAGGGGCGTTAGATTCAAAAAGTCTTGATTTGTCCTTTGGAACGCAAACTAACCATAAATATTGTGCGTGGCACAACAGTTTTGCCGTCACTATATCGGCGTTGCTGAAGTTGGGTAAAGCCAGCAGCTTATGACTATTTGTCCTCAATCCAGAGATATCATTATTGACCAGCCACAGTCCCTGGATTAGAACGACATCGGCTTCTTCTTGCTTTAGACTAAGCAGTAAATTGGCAGAGACAGCATACGCGTGTTGGTGCGGGTGTTGAKGCCGATGATATCAATATCAAAAAGATTGTACCTGCTCGATTAAGTTCTGCAGCTGGAACTATTTTCTCCAGAAGCATTTTGAAGAAGACGCATGATAGGGAGTCGTCTTGTGTGAAACCTCGGTTTGTAAAGAACGGATCGGGGAGGTCCTTCCCGATCCTGACGGAGCTTGTGGTGCCGCTCAACGTCAGTTTACACAGCCGTATTAGTTTTGCGGGGATACCAAATTCAGACATCACGTCATAAAGGCATCTCCTTTTCGTGCTGTCAAAAGAAACTTTGAAATCTCCGAAGAGGTTGTGTGCGTCGACTGTCCTTTCACGGATCTTTTCCAAGATTTGGTGCATGGTGAATATCTGGTCCGTTCTTGATTTTCCAGGTCTGAAGCTACACTGATAAGGTCCAACCAGTTTGTTGACGGTGGGCTGTAATCATTCACACAATATAACCTTATATGCAATGTTAAGGAAGCTTATCCCACGGTAGTTGGCGCAAATTGTGAGGTCTCCTTTTTTAAGAATTGGGCAAAGCACACTTAAATTCCAATCGTTGGGCATGCCTTCGTCCGACCATATTTTACAAAGAAGCTGATGCATRCTCTTTGTCAGTTCTTCGCCGCCGTGTTTGAATAGCTCGGCCGGTAATCCATCAGACTCCGCCGCTTTGTTGTTCTTCAGGCAGGTAATTCCTTTTCGAACTTCTTCCTGGTAAAGGAAGGTCTGCTCCATCGTAATCGATTGGGGAATCGGATTCGCCTTCTCCTGGCGTTGTGCGTTCACTGCGATTCAGCAGGCTGGAGAAGTGTTTCCTCCATAATTTAAGTATGACTAGATCACCTTTGGGGGTTCTACAAGAGTATGCTCCGGTCTTGAAACCTTCTCTAAGCCGCCACATTTTTTCGTAGAATTTTCGAGCATTACCCCTATCGGCCAGCTTATCCAGCTCTTCGTACTCACGCATTTCGGCCTCTTTCTTTTTCTGTCTGCAAATGCGTCTCGCGTCCCTCTTCAACTCTCGGTATCTATCCCATCCCGCACGTCTTGTAGTCGATCGTAACGTTGCAGGGTAGGCAGCCTGTTTTCTCTCCGCTGCGACACGGCACTCCTCGTCGTACCAGCTGTTCTTTTGTACTTTCCGAAATCCAATGGTTTCGGTTGCGGATGTACGTAAAGAGTTTGAAACGCCGTCCCACAGTTCCCTTATACCGAGTTGTTGACGAGTGCTCTCAGAGATGCACTCCTGCCGAGTAGAAAACCGTTC
>NW_017537381.1:49660-54298 GCF_001853355.1 Bactrocera latifrons | reverse complement strand
CTTTCCAAGCACTCATAAAAGGCATCTTTGGTCACATAGTCCTTCTCTTCCGTCGGAGCRTKGGCGCAAATAAGCGATATGTTGAAGAACATCGCTTTGATGTGGATTGTGGCTAGACGTTCATTCACCGGGGTGAATGATATTACTCGGCGACGGAGTCTCTCTCCCAATACGAATCCCACACCAAACTTGCGCTCCTTTATATGGCCACTGTAGTAAATGCCACAAGGACCTACTCGTCTCTGTCCTTATCCCGTCCATCGCATTTCTTGGACGGCGGTGATGTCTGCTGTTCTTTTGTACTTTCCGAAATCCAATGGTTTCGGTTGCAGCTGTACGTAAGGAGTTTGAAATGCCGTCCCACAGTTCCCTTATACCCAGTGGTTGACGAGTGCTCTCAGAGAGCAGGAGTGCACGCCGAGTAGGAAATCATTCGGCTGTGTGTTGTGATTGCAGCTTCTCGACTTCGAACCTTCCTTGTGTTTGTTGGCGTGCATTTTTTGCTGCACGGAGGCGGGTGCGAATCTTGGCTGCAACAAGATAGTGGTGATCTAGATGGTGGTTTTTCGATCCGGAGACAGCCAGGTAGCTTGATGTATCATCTTATGCTGGAATCTAGTACTACAGATAACCCTATTTCGAATTTATGCATGGAAAAAGTTAATTTTGTATTAAGTCTACAATGGATACGGTGCTAATCTGAGATATATATACGGTTATATTCATATAAATGAGCAGGATGACGAGAAAAGTTGAAATCTGGATGACTGTCTGTCTATCCGTTCCTCCGTCCATCCGTGCAAGCTGCAACTTCAGTAAATATTGAGATATAGTATCTGAAACTTGGTATCCGAGTTCCTTAGTACAAAAGAAATTTCGTAGATGGGCGGACAACATGCCCACAAATCACCTATAACCGAAAGCATATAAAGTATCATAATTAAGCACTTAATTAAGATATAAAGCTGTAATCCGACACAGAGAATAGTAGTAGCAAGGATCACCTGTGAGAAAAGAGTTTAATGTCCATCTCTCCTAAACCACAAAAATTGCAGTAACCAAATTTACTGAGTACAAATCTTACAAGAACTTCCCACATAACGGTACTGTTAAAAACTACTAAAAGCTCGATAGGTAAATAACTAAATACCCCTAAATACCACCCAGATGGTATCAGACAGTTTTCTGGGAGCCGGGATGAAAATCTGACGACGGGCGTCGCACCGCCGACTTCTTGGCGAAATTTCATATCTTGGGACCCGACCAAGCGATTTCGAAAAGACTCAGTATGTGGCATTTTTCTTACAATCTTATATAGCAGTGAAAGAACAGACCAAATCGGACAAGAACCACGCCTACTTCCCATTTGCACAATATTAAATTTAACTTGATTCGTGCAGTTTCCAGTACACAAACCGAAAAGTAAGTAAGTAAGTAATATCGCTTAAAACCTATGGAAACTATTCCAGGTCTTAGGTACCGAATATTTAGACCCCGGTACGTATAGTTCACTTTTGATCGAAAACGTGGGTCAATGTGCGATATATGTATATAACTGAAATTAAGGGTTAATTCTTTACTTATAAGGGTTTGTCTGTATGTCAAAATTGGGTTGAATCGGACAAATACTTCCCTCGGCTTATAAAGATTTTCGAACTTCTAGGGTTCTTTGTACCACATATTTTTTATCTCTCGAAAACTCGCAATGTCGCTCATCAGTTTTTGTTATCGTCCAAGCATCTACACCCTAGAGCAGAACGGGAATATTGAGTGACTTATAGAGTTTGGTTTTTATTCGTAGAGAGAATACCTTACTTCTCAATTGCCTACTCATTCCGAAGTAGCATCAGCTGGCAAGAGTTATCTAGCGTTGGATTTTCAGGCTGACATCGTTGGTGGTATTTATACTGGTTCCATGTTAACGAAATTATCTACAACTTCAAAGTTATTACTGTCAACAGTGATGTGAAAGCCAGGTGGCGAGTGCGATAACTGTTTGTTTGATGACAGGAGATATTTCGTCTTGCCTTCGTTCACTGTCAGACCCATTTGCTTTGCTTCCTTGTTCAGCCTGAAAAAAGCAGAACTAACTAAGCGGGTGTTGCGGCCGATAAAATCAAATTTTTTTTWAATTTTTTTTTATAACAGCGAGCGAGGACTAGGTCTAACCCCTATATAACTAATATAAAGATTTTCAAACATCCGGCAGACTTTACTGTATACAATTTGTTTTACACCTGAAACTATTTCCCTGGCTTTGATTCGTGCAAGTTGTAAGAATCAAAAATATCCGGTTGCACCCAAACTTACCCTTTTTTTACTTGTTTTATTGTGGGTATAATTATATGCCATGACGTTTCGACTGGAATTTCGGTTATAGCGCGCTAAATAGTGTCTTCAAGCTTCTTGAGCGTTGCTGGTTGATTGGCATGATCTTGGCGGCCATTTCAATGAACCTTTTCTCGAAAATAACAAGTCTTGTATAGTCTAGATGTGAAACGGCGCACCATGTTGCTGGAAATAGAGATTGTCCGGGTCGATTTCTTCAAATTTCGGGAAAACAAGTCGGTCAATATCGTGTTATAAACCTCGCTATGGACAGTAACAGCATTTCCTGTCTCGATTCGAAAGAAATAAGACCCGGTGATGACGTCATACCACAATTCTCACAAAAGGATCACTTTTTCGGGATGCAATTCCGTTTCCTGAACCACACGAGGATTTAATCATCCCAATAGCGAGACTTTTGTTTGTTGACGAAAACATTACGCCAGAAAGGGAGTTTGGTTTGACGTAATCATCTTGAACAATTTCCTAGCGTCGTACCAAAATAAAGCGTGACATATTGAAATGGCAAAAGTTATTAAATACAGAATTTGAAACAAATCCATAAACAAACATGGCCAAAAAGAGCTGTCAAAATCATGTCATCCCTATTGGTAGACGCTGTACATTATTTGTTATGCCTACCGTTGTTATTGGATACTCTAATCCACCCCAACATTTTACAAAGAAACTGGTGTACATGTAGTATTTACTAGACAGTCATAGAAATATAGTGAATTTATGATAACTTTCAAAATAAAATGTCAAGGATAAAGCCGCTTTGTGTAACGGAAGGACTCCGGGATCTTATAAAAAATCTTACAAAGGAAATTTTAAATAAAAAACCTCTAAATATTTATGAGTTTTCGGCGAATTATTTTGAGTCTGTGATTGATGAAAGAGAAGTCTTTAATAAGTACCAAAACTTTGAAGCAATTCTAAATTATGAAACTACAATAATAAAAAGCAGCGCTGTTTCACTTCAAACACAAGTTCCTCTTTCTCTTCTTCGTGGTATAATTCCTGAAGAGTTATTTGAGCTTATAAAAGAGTTTATCAAAGCTGTTTTACGTACAAATCCAGACAACATTTGTGAATTCGCATTCCAATATTTCAATAAATTAAAAGAACAATATTATGGAACAAATTGTTTAGTAGAATATGGTTCGTACGAAAATTACCTTAAAACTACACAGGACTTTTCAACCTATGCAGATGAAAAATGTACTTGTGGCCGATTTCTTACTCAAAGGCAGAAGAACCAAAATGTTCACTCCGATCTTAATGACCCTAGAAATTCTAGTGAGATAAGACATATAGATTTATCAGCATTCAATAAAATCAATAATCAAGAATTTAAAACTGTCAAGTTAATAAGTAAAAAAAATACTAAAATTATTTGCGAATTAGATATGTATAAGCAGCAAAAGTACATATCTGCTATTGTTATTATTCAACGTTTCTTCCGACATATTTTAAGACTACGAAAACCTGAAACACTTATTATAAAAGAAATTGTTACTAAAGAGCTAAGCGAGCCATCCAACATTAAAGTTTCTCCGGGGCTAACCTATAGAGATACATCGAGCTGCAACAATGAAATTTTCAGAGGTACAAACTTACCAAGGGCAAATAAAGGTATGTGTATACTCATTCAATCGCATTAAACTAGGATGAAAATAAGCAAGTTCACCCAATTGATTTTTCCTTTTTCCACCAATTATATTTTATTCAAGTACAAGTAGAACGGACTGTGACTATGGCATACATTAAGTACATGAGGACTTGTTCAATATAATGAAAAAACTTTCACGAACAAAGGATACATTATTTCCGGTATCAAAATCAAGGGAAGTGCATTTCAGATTTACTTTTGAAAATTAATTTTGGAAATCTTAACTGAAAACTGATTTTTTTGGCATTGATACTTATTTAAAGACTCGGCAAAACTTCAACCAATGGGAAGAAGACTGATATCCCGCAACAAGACCATTTTTCCATTAAAATTCTCAGTCATAATTAGTGCTTCAATATTACTTCCGGAGCGGATTTCACCAATATTTAACATGAGGAGGTCGAAAATGCAGAATTGAGCATTTTCATTGTTAAATGAGAAAAGTGACGCTAATTTCAATGTACGCTTACAGATTCGCATATTTACAATGCACAAACCGCTATGGATATTCTCCATATATTTGATAACAAAGCTCAAATGTATATATTTATATACATATGTTTGTACATAAGTGCAATTTGACCCATTTAATGATGAATTCCATTAAATCTGTGTAAATGTATAATTAAGTCATATTT
>NW_017537381.1:37661-41006 GCF_001853355.1 Bactrocera latifrons | reverse complement strand
AACGTAATTATAGGCAAGTAAAGAGTGCTTATTAGACGAGTATTCAGAGGAGAAATTATAATCAGAAGAGTTTGACGAGAAAAATTTGGCGAATTCTAAAGCTATGTCCTGTGGATATAGTAGATTGCCTTGAGAGGAGTTGAGTGAGAGAATAGGAGAGAAAGAAATATATTGCCAGATAGTCTTCTTATATTTGACCAAATCATTTTAGGGTCAGAAGAGGAATTAATGCTGCTGGTAAAAGTCTGGAAAGATTTAACTTTTGCTTGCTTAGCTTTTCTTCTGAAAATGGCATTAGCTTTTTTATAAGCAACAAGGTTTGATGACGAACGGTTTTGTTTGAAATGATGCCATGTTTGTTGCTTATGCAGTCTAAGAGAAGATAGCTCACTATCCCACCAAGGAGGATTATGATTACGAGGTTTAGGAGAGGTTTATGATATAGATTGATTGGCAGCAGATCTTATAATCTTCTGAAGCCTAGAAGTTTCCTGATTAATGATATCTGTAGGAGGGAGGGTGTCTGAGTATCGTAAACAAAAGTCTTGAAATTTGGGCCAATCAGCTGAATCAGTGTTAAAAAATATTCTAAGTTTGAAGAAGTTGGAATTATGGGAGGGGATTTTGGTTATGATAGGGAAATGATCGATACCATGCAAATTATCTATACAATGCCAAACAACTTTGGGAGAGAGTGAGGTGGAACAAATTGTAAGATCTATATGGGTGAAGGTGGAATGAGTGGAGAAATGGGTAGGCGAACCGTCATTAAGGACAACACAGTCCGAACAGAGGACAGCATCCTCAATAATGCGGCCCCTGGAGTTAGTAGAAGAAGAACCCCAAAGAGGGCACCAGGCATTGAAGTCACCAGCCAGTAAAAAAGGAATCGAGCCGGAAGGGAAAAGGTTAAAGAAGTCTGCTGAAGTAAAAGTTTGGTGAGGAGGGGAATATGCACAGATGATTATGATTTTTTGGGGGGAGGAAATTTCGATGGCAACGGAAGMGATATTCGAAGGAGATATTGGGAGAATATTATGCGGTATACTTCTCTTAATGAGGATTGCAATACCTTGTTTGCTTGATGTAACGGATGGAAGGTTATAAAAGTGACCAGCATAGGCTTTTGGAGTATGAGCTGATATATTGTTTGCAATATGTGTTTCGTTTAATAATATTACAGAGGGGTTATATTTTTTAATTAAAATTTCAAGTTCAAAGTAGTTATTAATGTAACCATTGAAGAAAAGTTAACATAAAAGAAAAAAAAAATAAAGAAAATTAAAGTATGTACATATGTATGAAAAATGTAAGTTCTAATTGGAATTTAATATCAGTATTATGTATCTATGGATACTTAGGTGTGTAATTGTGGTTGGCAGGAGGGTATAGGTGAAGTTGTGGAACGGGTTATAGTGGTCGGAGAAGTAGTTGTGGAAAGGGGTGAGAAGGATGGAGAGGGAGAATTGTGTAGGGAAGAGACGGAGGGAGAAGGGGTTTGGGGCAATCATTATGGATTGAGTGTATGTTGGTAGGGGATGAAGAATTATTGTTTGAAGTTGTAGCTTTAATGTTGTCATTAGAATTATTAGTGTTTGAAGWTTTWTCGATGTTGATGTATTTTTTTGAGTGAGCATTGTTGTTGGAAGCAGTTACATTAGCATAGGAGAATGGTGAGGGAGTAGAAGGCATTTGAGATTTGTATAAGTTGATGGCTTCACGCATCTAACATTTGTGGATAGTTTTAATTTTAAGTATTTCTTTRGACTGGACAAATTTTGGACAGGCGTTAAAGGAAGAAGGGTGTTCACCGTGGTGGAGCGTAAATTGTACCCTTTACTGAGGTCAGAGAGTTATGAAGAGATATATCAACAGCACCAGCTCCGGGAAGATGTTTGGTTTGTAAAAATTTGTCAGCAATTTTATGGTTATTGACCAAAAGAAGTAGGCTGCCGTCACGAAGTGATGTGATTTTGTTATTGTCTTTGCTTATGGCCTGAATACCGTTATGTACTGCAAAGCAAGAAGTGGATGCAATAGTTTTTCTGGCGTCCTGTGATATGATTACGAGGTACTTGGGATCATCCTTCTTAGAAATAGGTAATTCCGGGAAGAATTCCAGCGTTGAATTTTCTGGCCTTTTCCTCTTGTTTTTAGGACCCGGGGATAATAGTGCAAACCTATTATCCCCCAGCTTGTTGGCCCCAGGGGGCTTTGCGAAAGAATTTACGTTCTTACCCAATTAAATTGTGGGTTTAACTTTATAATAAAAAGTATTAAAAAAAACAAGTGGAAAAATGTAACGAATTCAAGCACAAAATGTCAGAGTTAGGTTAAATTGCCCGTACACTAAGTAACGAGAAGTTATGCAGCGAGAATGTATATGTGCGCACGATATGAAAGAAATCAACCGTACACAACCACGAACAACGAACGACTGCTAGTCGTAATTAAGACAATAATTTCTATGATATTTCAAAAAACAAACCGTGAGATGCTGCAAGACATAATATAGGCTGTTAAAAGTGATGAGCGAGGGATTTAATTTTCATTTAAGCGGAGTACCGGGCGGGCGGAGCCGGAATTGACTGTACATCATGAATCAGAGGAATACTGAATATTTTCCCCCCGCGAAGTCAGTGTAGGCACAACGGCAAGTTAAGACAAGTTCCGGCGCATTGCAGTCACGGCGCACTTGTCATTGTTTTGATTAGCCAGTGTGATATTGACCTTACTCGAGGACGCTACTCTTTCGCTACGGCTTACTTTTCTTTGTGCGTGTACAATACTGTATCGTTTTTATACCACGGCTTCGAACAGAAAACGTGTTGTGCTATCGTTAGCGGACAAACTGAAAATTATAGAGCAACTCGATAAAGGTGTAACAGGTAAGAAGTTGTCTGAGATTTATGGTGTTGGACAAGCAAAAATTTTTGACATTAAAAACAGTAAGTCAACACTTTTAAACTTTGTTTTGGTGCTTGAAAATGAAGATAGAAGTTCCTCCAGGAAGACAATGAAGACAGCAACCAACAAAAATTTGGAAGATGCCGTGTTTAAATTGATTTTGCATCAACGTTCTATGAGAAATCCGATTTCAGGTCCAATCCTTTGTGAGAAAGCCAAAATCTTAGCAGAAAGGCTTGGTTATTCATCTTTTAAGGCTAGTAACGGCTGGCTAAAGAGTTTTAAATTCAGCCATGGTGTACGCGAGTTAGWTTTGGCTGGTGAGAAGCTTTCAGCAGACTCTGCAGCTGCTGAAAATTTTATTGAAAAATTTAAAACTGCATCAGAATCCTATGATCCGGAGTTTGTTTATAATGCCGATGAAACTGGCCTTGTTTG
>NW_017537381.1:11603-25126 GCF_001853355.1 Bactrocera latifrons | reverse complement strand
TTGTTCTTAAAACTCTTCTATTAGCTACAGAACATTTTATTAACTTTACACCTAAGACTTAATTAAGCAATAACTATACATTTTATATTTACATCAGCGAGCCGAAGGTCCTGGCAGCCAGTGCTCCTTTTTTCGTGGAAAAGTAATTGTATTATTGTTTCACGTTTTATAAATAAATAAATAAATAAATAAATTTAAAGGACTGCTGTTACATGGTAGCGGAAGCTTGGAGTTTGGTTACGCCAGTGACGCTAAGACGTGCGTGGAATAAACTGAAAAGCCTACCGTCTGAGAAGAACAAAAAAAAAGAATATGAAGAAAATGACAAACAAGAATATGGAGAGGATGATGGTGATGAAGATGCGTTGTCACTAGAGGAAATAAGAAAAATGATTGTAAAAATTCCTGGTTGTACAGAAGTAAGTGCTGAAGATGTAGGAGAGTGGATGGCTTGTGACACGTCTGACCCTGGTTTTCAAATTCTCAATGACTATGAAATTGTTGTAAGTGTGAGAGAAGATGTTGAAGTGGTAGTGGAAAAAGAACTTTCTGCTGATATTGAAGTAGACGCTGGACCATCAGCTAGTGTAGCATTTGCCGGCCTCGAGACTGCTTTGAAGTGAATCGTCAGCCCGAGTGTGACCACTTGCAACTGCTCACCGTCAAGCGAATGCGTGACCTGGCTGTCCGAAAACGGTTGAAGACCGCAAAACAGCTTAATTGACGGAGATGTTTAAAAAACAATAATTTTTATTTCTAAGCTTGTACACAAGTACATTTTATTTACATTTAATTCCCCATTAATTCGGATAATTGGAGTTCTACTGTATCTTGATTTGATTTGATTTGTACTTACATATGTATGTACATACATATCTGCAGGAAAGATGCGTATGAAAATTTTAAATGATAAAAGGTGTGATTTATATATATTATTGTTGTAATATATTAAGTTAAAGTAAGATAATATATCATATATGTAGCAAATATATGCATACATATGAAATTATATTACATTATCAAAGATAAGAAATATTTAAAAAGTAGCTCATTTGCGTATTACCTACAAAAATTGCTTGGAGAATTGCATAAATTAAAAATAATGTTATCGATTTTGCATGAATTCATAAAAATTCGCAAAATGATATATATCAGTAGATTTGATATCCGTAGCATGTAAACGTATAAAAATATAAGTCAAAAGCCAACATGCGTCTGTAAAAGCAATGTATATTTCAGAGCGTAATTTTCATTGAATTCTCAGCTCTGTTCACTCATTTCTATTAAAGTTTCTCCTGCCGAGCCAAAAGTGGTGAAATCCACTAATAGAAAATTCATGGCTCTTGACAGTTCACACGCTTGTCCGTAGTTGGACCTTCCAGATCAAACGAAGTGAAGTATGTACATCCAACTCTTTTGTTAGAAGGTTTCCTTTTACATGGATTTCAAGTTACACGGTTGAAACATTTTTATACTCTCGCAACAAAATTGCTAAAGAGAGTATTATAGTTTTGTTCACATAACGGTTGTTTGTAAGTCCTAAAACTAAAAGAGTCAGATATTGGGTTATATATACCAAAGCGATGAGGGTGACGAGTAGAGTTGAAATCCGGATGTCTGTCTGTCCCTCTGTCCGTCCGTCCGTGCAAGCTGTAACTTGAGTAAAAATTGAGATATCATGATGAAAGTTGGTTCACGTATTTCTTGGCTCCATAAGAAGTTGATAATCGTTGATAAACAATAAAAAATATATACAAAATTTAAGCGAAAGTGACTGACAAGGCCACCCACGCGAAAAGGAGTACTACGCGAAGAAGTAGCAATGTCATAGAGGGTATAACAACCACTCTTACATCAATGCGATCTAACGGATATAAGTACTGCTACTTTTAAAGCAAAGTACCGTTGCTTTTTTGTCATTTTTATAATTATTTCATATTTGGAAAATAAGCTGTGTGGACGTACTCAATATAATTTTTATTAAAATATTTTTGAAAAAATGGCAAATAATTCATCAGGTATGATAAATTAAATATTGAAATAATATTTAAATCATGTTTGTAATACTTCATTACAATTATACATATGTAGATCTGCAAGAACAAGCGACTATTCGTGTTCGTAGAACGAACAAATTGAACGTGTCGGCGGTGAAGGGAATGTGGAATATTGCCAAAATATTCCACACATTCCGAACGAGGGAGAGCTGCATATCTTTTTGCGAAATAGGAGGGTCTCATTGCTAAAGGAAGGACTAGCAGGGTGCATAGACTGCCGACTCTCTGTGATGGGAAATAGCACCGTTGGTACGTTTAGGTGCCGTCGGCGATGTCTAGCACCTGGTTGGAAAATGTGAGATTACTTTTGCCACAAGTTTTCTATCTAATGTTTTGCTACACATCGCACTGGTCGCAAGAGGCAGTTAGGAAAAACAGTATTGTCAGGGAACCTAGATTATCTAGCGCTACCATTTGTGAGTGGTATAACTACTGTCGTGAAGCGGTAGTTTTATACCAAGTGGAACATCAGGAGGCGGTAGGTAAAATTGGTGGTCCTGGCAGAAACCTGCAAATTGATGAAAGCAAATTCGGGAAGAGAAAATTTAATAAAGTTAAGGTTAAAAATATACAATATTAGGAAATTACTTATATGTATGTTTTTCTCATTTTAGACAGGAGTGTGGAAGTCACTGGGTGTTGGAGATGGTTGAGGATGGGAGCGACGACCTGAAGCTGGAGGTATGCCCAGGAAATGTTAGATCTGCGGAGGTGCTCATACCCCTGATTAAGAAGCATGTTACACCAGGAACTGTAATAAGCACGGATTGCTGGAAGGCGTACGATGGTTGGGCGAATCACGGGTATGAGCACCGAAAAGTAAATCATAGCGATCCGGACAATCCATTTGCGGCTGTAGATGGAAGACATACGCAGCATATAGGATCCCAGTGGCGTGTAATTAAAAGGCTTTTTGCGAGAGACAACCACAACAATCCCGAAATCTTCGCGGATTTAATTGTTGAGTATGTTTGGCGAAAAAATGTGGCCAACAGACACGAAGATCCTTTGTAAAGTTATTAGAGGCAATAAAATTTATATGCAAGTCTTAATACACGTTTGTTTTTATTAAATTTAAATAATTTCTTTATATTTTATGTTTTTTGTTCTCTTATTTGGGGTATAATCTGTTTACTTTATTTATTTTAGTTATTTTACGTATAAAGTGTTTTACGCGAAAAAAATTAGATACACCCTGGTTTTTTTTTTGAAGCGCGACCGAAGGCCGCCCACGCTAAAAAAAGTACTAGGTGAAAAAAATCTGATACAACCCGGTGTTCGACCGATCAGGGTTATTTTTTTAGATTGATTGTTGATTCTCGTATTTGGGGTATAATCTGTTCACTTTATTTCATTTAGTTATTTTACAAATGATGTCGATAAGGTAACACTGATTATTTGACAGTTTGTAATTCATTTGTTATTCTTAAATAATCATAATTCAACAGTAATTTAAATGTATATTAAAAGCTATTTTTGCACTATATTGCACAAAATAAATGTGTACAAATGAATTAGTGAAGTGCTAGTGGATATAAAAGTGAAAAATATAAGTTCAAATTTAATTTTATATTATTTTCGATATATAATAATTAAAATATTGCAAATTTTCAAATTTAAACGCGAATATCTCGAAAACCTCCTGAGGCTATAACCATATATATCCTTGATCAGGATAATCTCCTCTAACCGACCATATCCTTTTTATCCTTGAAATCCTGGGACGGTATACTAAATTCTCTTCTTCTTTACTGGAGTAGAACCCGCTTACGCAATTATAGCCGAAGTATCAACAGGTCGCCAGTCTTTTTGGAGTTTTCAAGCGAAGCCAGGTTTTTCTGACCTGACCTGACCTTTCCAAAGGAGTGGAGGTCTTCCTCTACTTTCCTCGACGGGTACTTCGTCGAATACTTTCAGAGTTTTAGTGCTTTCGCAGCCGCTGTCTTTTAATTTACTGAACTATGTATGTATGTCAATGTCGTCGATTGTTTCATACATTGAATGCGATTTTTGCCGTTGCCAATGCGCGAAGGACCATGAGTCTTTCGCAGAACTTTTCCCTCAAAAACTCATAACATCGACTCATCAGATATTGTCAACAGGACCGGAATAATGAGAGCCTTATAGAGTTTTGTTTTTGTTCGTCGAGAGAGGAATTTACTTCTCAATTGCCTACTTAATCCGAAGTAGCACACGTTGCCAAGAGGTATTCTGCACAGACCCAACTTAAATTCCAATCGTTGGGCATGCTTTCGTCGATGCTCCTTATCAGTTCTTTTATAACAGCAACTTATGTTTAATGCAAGTCTACGTGCGTCACTGTACTTATCTTTCTTATTAATTTTTTTATATTTTGAGAATTAATATATCAGTCAATATTGAATGTGTAGATTTTTCTACTTTCTGGTACGTACAATTGAATATATTGGTTGCCAAAAAAGTCTTGCGGTATTTTCGCTAGTTGGCGCTGAGAGCGCGTAGCTCTAGTTTTATTCGTCGCATCGGGTCATGCTATACCTTTTTGGAAAGCTCATTTCACGCGCTAACACATGYTTGATTCATTGTTGTTTCTTTTAAGTCGTTCGTGAGTTATAGCGCCGCAAACATGGAGCAAAATAAACAGAAAATACGGCATATTTTACAGTGCTACTACGATAAAGGCAAAAATGCATCTCAAGCTGTTAATAAAATTTGTGCAATTTATGTACCCGATACAGTTTCCATTTCCACCGCACAACGATGGTTTCAACGTTTTCGTTCTGGAGTAGATTTGGTCGAAGATGCGCCACGCTCCGGAAGGCCTGTCGTCGAAAATTGCGATAAAATCGCTGAATTTGTCGACAGAGACCGGCATAGTAGCAGTCGTAGCATCGGTCAAGAGCTGGGCATGAGTTATCAAAAAAAAATTTTACGAACAATTGAAAATTCAATAAAAACATCGCAAGATTTTTTTGACAACCTAATGTGTAACATCACTGACGATTGTTTGTTGGCTTTTCTTCCTTATTAATTTTATATACCGTTAGAAGTTGAATTCATATTATCAGAGGAATTTTCAAAATCAATATGTGTTACATCATCGTGTTTCTCAACTTTTCGACATCCATTATCACACTATTCGAAAGTCATCCTTTACCGAATTGACTCTGGGACGTCCTCCAATATTAAGGCTTTTTGCCTTAAAAGCTTCAGCTTTGTTCTTGCGTAAAATAGAAAAAAAAGTTGATTTCCCCAGAGAATAATTTTTGCAAAGCTCCTTTTCTGCACATTTTTTGTGAATTCGCTTACAATTAATACGAGTATTATAATTTAAGTTCAGTTGAATATATTTTGTCTACCATTTTTATCTAAAATAATTTTTTAGTAGCATTATTCGGAAAGCATTATATATATTTCGAATAAGTGTGATCTACGATTTATAATTATAAGTACCTAGAATCTTTTTTTCCCGCCAGATAACTGTAAATTAATTCATTGGAAGTGGTTATTTCGATATCCAAAGTGTTAGTCCAATGAGTTATGTCGCACAAAATTTTTACTTTTGTTCCTTCGGTTATAATTTAAAAATCTAACATAAAAGTTGAAAAATAAAATTGCATTGTTTCTTAATATATAATATAATATGTGGTCTTTTTTTTGCAAAAAAAAAATTATCTATGTAAAGAGTTATGACTGAGCATATGTGAGACTCCAGTTAGTCCAATGAGTTTTGTCCGACACTGTACATGGTGGTTTTTCCAACCAGGCTATCTTTTACATATTGAAATATTTACATATTGAAATATGTATGCACTATGGATGCTAATTTGGCAATAATATATGTAGCTCAAATCGTAATAGACTTAGAATTTTTAGATTGTAGCCGTGGTATAGCTTTACTTGCGAACATAGATATTGTGCAATATGTATTCTTAATAAGTGAGGTGTTGGACAAATGTGTCTCTAGCGGTAGTCTTAAGACGAACCAGCCATTTTTTTGATCGAGTAATTTTGGCTTCTTCTTCTTCAAGGGGTTTGTTTGTTATTGGGGAATTTTTCCTAATTTCCTAAACTGTGAAGTAAGGTATTTGTGGCAATATCCTCAAATTTAGTTGGTATAGTGTTAACTGGTTCTGTCATTCCTTATGGTGTGTTGCAGTTGGGATCTGCTAGCTTTTGGTGTGAAAACCTTGTTCAATACTTGCTATTTGAATGGTAGCTTGGAAGCATTTTAGAAAGTTTCAGTAGGACTATAGCTTCTGCTTTAATTCATTCTTGTTTTTTTTTTTAGTTTTGGATTACTGTCCGCCCATTATTGTAATTTCGGTGTTTGGTACTTTTGTTGGCTTGTTGGTTTAGACTTTTTTGTGCGTTAGGCGCTATGCATGATCGTTGTAATCCTTGGTCTATTAAGACTGAGTTTGAAAAGTTCTTCTCAGTGCTCGATGGAGACGACTGCAGTGGGTAGTAATATCCTATTTTGTAATTCGCTGTGTAGCGTTTGAGATTTTTGTACCTTTAAGCAACATTTTGGTTTCCACAATTTGCTTTTGCAATTAGACCCGTGCTTTTTCTAGAATGGTGTCTGTTGGGTCAACTAACGTTAAACCCTATTAGTTATTAAGTTATTTTAAGTTTAGTTACTCATATATAAGAGCACAGACTCAATTGTACTAACAAACTAAGGTATTGCATATGAACATCCATCGAAAATATTAGCATTAGCTTAATCATTGTACCTAATTACATTTCATTTACATTAAATCAAATAGTTTATTGCTGACCACCAAGGTGACAAGTTTTCTATTTTCTACTTCCAATTTAATTACACAGCCCAATTTCTCATTTAAATCATTGTTGTTTCGTTGAACTAATGCATTTGGGAAAAACTCTTCCTGATCCTACTTTTTTTGGCGCTCAATGTGGGGCTAGTGTTTTAAATTGGTTTAGAAGTTGCGATTAAATTAAATGAAAAGTGTAACATAATTTAGTAAGATAATTTGTACCCGGCTATCTAACATAAGTCTATCGTGATTCGTGCTCTTGGTGGTCATCTTAATGGCAGGAGCAGTGAAAAACGTAGAATCGTGGGTCGTGTCAGCTGATACGACCTATATTATGCTAACGCTGCTCCCGTCTCTCTTTGACGTAGGATGATGTGGGAATCTACAGCATTTTGGTTTTTGCCGTGGAAACGTGTCAGCTGATTGCTCTSTCACAACCCAGGGTTGCCAATATCTATATACTGTTATAATTATCAACTTTTATAATTCAATCTGTTCAATATGTTTTAAATTTTCTTAAAATAACTCAAAATCAGAGTCGAATGCTATTATTTATAAATATATAAACTATTTTTAATAGTTTGTTTTCAGTTTTGATATTTTATATTATAAAAAATTGTAATTGAAAACATAGATGTGTACAAAACTATATATGCGTATTGAACAATGGCAACATTGTGCAAATGAAAACAAACAAAGATGGCTGAATTCTGCGTTTTTGCCACGTTTTTCACTGCTCACATATTTTGCCGATGAGAAAGGAAAAGGAGGGAAGGCAGTAGCGTTTTTCACTGGCTCTGCTATAAGGCTCGCGCATAATAATAATCATCATCATTATCCCTGGAGAATTAGTTAGACATTTCTTCATAATAAGTTGGAGAGGCTTAGATAAAGGTCATTTAGTCCACACAAAATACAGTAATACCTTACTGTTAGACCTAAATCAGTTAAACACCGCTGCTCTGCGCAGCTCAGAATTGAACGCCGTCGCTTATGCCAATTCTGCCATCGTTGCTGTTCGTTGCCACTGCGAACGTCTGACGTCCCTGCTACTCTCGCACTGCACTGCAAATACTGGATTCGTTGTCGCTACTACTGCTCGCTGCACCTGTTCGCTGCTTAGCTATCAACATCGCTGATACGCTAATACGTCGCTTGTATGTGATTACGCATCACATTGCATCTCTGCCGCTGCACTTGCAATTCTTTCGTCGCTCTTATTTGGTCACACTATCGCTATCACTTACTCGCATTTCTCTGCAGCTTCCAACATATTCGTTTATACCCGACGAACCATTTGAGCGGGATTCTGGATTCAAAGCAATCTAATCGCAAGTATAAAACTATTTATGTTATACTCATTCATCCTTATATCCCAAACTTTACATCGTTTCCTAACAAACCTACAATTTATTTTTGGAATTTTTTCGTAAATTTTTCAACATTTTAAACATGTCTTTGGAAGAGCTCAAACAACAACGGGCTAATATTAAGAAAAATATTTCTCGCATAAAAAATATTGTCGAGGCCAGTCTAAGCCAAGTGCTAAAATACTTTCAGCAGCCGAATACAAATGCCGACTTGGTATTCTGGAATCTTATTTTAAAATTGTGTTGTCTACACAGATGGAAATTGAAAGGATAGATCCTGAGGATTGTGGTCGTATGGATCTTGAGGAGCTATATATAACCACAAAGTTAATTATTCAGTCTCAAGTTACTTAGGATGCCAACACCACACTCTCAGACACCACTTGCGTAATGAAGGCAGGATCGAAGCTGCCCAAACTCAAACTTCCTACATTCAACGGCAAGTACTCAGAATATCAAAATTTCATAACTTCCTTTCAGCAAATTATTGATCGAGAATATAGCTTATCTAACATAGAAAAATTTAATCATCTACGCAACTGTCTCAATAGACCGGCATTAGAAACTATTGACGCCTTTCAAGTTTTCAATGAAAACTATTTGAAGGCATTTGAGAGACTCAAAACTCGACATGACAATCCAACTCTCATATTTTTAGAAAACATTTACTCTTTATTTGAGCTTTCGCCTATTTCAAGGCCTCATGGCGATCAGTTGGGAAGTTTAATTGATAAGGCATCTGCAATTTACGGCTCGTTATTGTCATTGGGAGCTGAAAGTCCAATTTCACAATCTATGCTTATTTATTTAGTTTTACAGAAGGCAGATGAAGAAACCAATCGCAAATGGAAGGAGTCTCTGGACTTTAAAACTTTGACGAGCTGGGAAAATTGCACCTACATTTTGGAGAGACATTGCCAGTACCTGGACTCAATTGATAACGCTCACACCGTTGGACATGTACACCAAAAACTACCAACACACATAAAGCAAAACCTTTACGTAATGGGTATTCGTTTCTCTGTTTCAGCTCATGTTGTTCGATGTGTTCCTGCACAAATCACAAAATACACAACTGCGACAGTTTTAAGGCACTTAGTGTGACGCAACGCTTTGACCATGCAAAAAAGTTGTCTCTATGTATTAACTGCTTATCAAGGGGACATCAGTTATCGAACTGCGCATCARCGCATAAGTGTAAGATTAGTTATCGTCAGCACCATACCTTGTTACATCGTAGGAATACACCATATCCGTCAAATTCTGCTTCGACATCCGCTGTTCATACACACATGAACAATTCGTCATCGCTTGACAACATCATCCTCGGCACAGCAGAGGTTCTAGCTAGCAACGCTTCCGGAAACTATCATCTTTGCCTAGCTTTGGTGGAATCTTGCTCACAAGTTAATTTCATAACTCAAGAATTTTCACAAAAACTGATGCTTCCACGTAGCAAACACAATACAGAGATTGAAAGTATTGGTAATTTCTCTACCAATATAAAGTATAAAACTTCTACAAATATTAAGTCGCAAATAACAAGCGTGGAATTACCTCTCGATTTTTGCATGACTTAGCACATTGCCTATCATCCAGAACCGGGGATAGATACAACTACTTAGCATATTCCTCCAAACATTGTACTGGCTGATCATCAATTTAATAAATCGAGGAAAATTGATTTACTTTTGGGGACAGAGAGCTTCTTTAGTTTACTTTCTGTAGGACAAATTAAACTTGGTGATTATCTTCCGCTTTTACGGAAACGCTATTATGCTGGGGCGTTTCGGGACGCTATCGAGCAAATGCTAACGCGCTTAATGCCAAGTGCTTATTTGCTGGTGAGGAGTCTATAAATCTAATGTTGGAAAAATTGTGGCATATTGAAGAAATTGCAACAAAGCCGAACGTTTGGACACTCGAACAGCATAGCTGCGAAAGGTTATATAATGAAACCGTATCTCGAAGTCCTAACGGTAGAATCATAGTGAACATCCCGTTCACAGTTCTTGCTTGGGTGAATCTTATAATACAGCTTTGCGACGGTTTAATGCGCTAGAACGCCTATTGCAACAGTCCCYTATGATCAAGAAAGAATACGTAGCCTTCATGGATGAATATGAGAGTCTAGGCCACATGGAAGTACTACCCAATCCAAAATTGGAGGAACCTCACTACTATATCCTTCATCACTGCGTTTTGAAACCAAATAGCACTATGACGAAATTGAGAGTTGTATTTGATGCATCTTGTCGAACAACTACGCAAAAATCGATAAATGACATTCAAATGGTTGGACCTACAATTCAAAGCGAACTTGCCTTGCTTCGTTTTCGTTTACATCGCTTCACTCTTACTGCAGAAATGCGTGAGGACAATGTACGACCACAACGATGGCTAATTGGTCGTGTAATAGATGCTATCCCAGGAAAGGATGCACAAGTCAGAGTGGTTGATGTGCGAACTTCAAAGGGTTTAATTCGTCGCCTAATCCACAAAATTGCAGTTTTACCTGTTTGAAAGTCCTTTCATCGGGGCCGGGATGTTGGGTCAACTAACGTTACACCCTATTAGTTATTAAGCTGTTATTTGCTGTTTTTAGGTAAAAAGACAAGGTTTCATTATTTTCTTCACAAATTGAGGTCTAATCTTCTTTTATTTTGGGCCATAACATTTAAAACCTCTACGTCCGTTACGTCTATAACTCTATGGATATTGAAGAGAGCCATTCCGTTCAGGCCTCCAGTTTTATTTCTTAAATATGTTTTAAGCCTGCGAAGTGAGGAAAACGAGCGTTCACTTGAAGCGACAGATATAGGGATTGTTGCTCCAATCTTTAAAAACCGATGCACTGTTTTGAAAATTTTTGCATCGCAACAATTCAACGCGTCTAAAAAAGTTTTGGATCTCTTTGTTTGATTTAACCAGTTCCTGAAAATATGTTCAAAATTTAGTTAGAAAATATAATCTGAAGAAAAGATTTTTAACCTTTTCCACTTTCTAAATTCAGCAACAAAATCATCGGGATCTTCTACATCAGCGGACCATTGCTTTTCTAAAACACGAACAGCCTCCTTTTGGAAAGCAGCTCTCGATGTTTTAAAAATCGTTCATTGATTTGGTCCAAAAAATGATCTAAAAACGGTATATAAATTGATCTGCGGTAATATTCTTCCGGTTCGCCTTCATAATTGTCGCGATTAGTTTGCCGTTTCGCCAAAAGCGGAATTTTGATTTCTAAATCTAAATCTGCGGCTATTGTTTTAACTGATTCCAAAATTAGTTTTAACGATTGGTCAGAATCCTTACGCATTTCACTAATTTCAGCATACAAGTTATTTGCATAAGCAGCTGCTCAAATCAGAGTCTTTTTGCTGCAAACATAGGCTTATGTGTTTTGATAATCCAAAAATTGGCTTTAGTATCGCCATAGCAATCACAAATTGAGGTGATTGGATTGCACTCAACAAAGCATGTGGCTTTGATAAATCACTTTTTAAATTTTCAGCATTAAGCTCACCTGACTTGCTTTGAGTTTGGAAAGGATTCAAGAATAAGATTTTTGAGCAGTGTGCCTGCTTTAGTTGACCGAAAAATATTTACGGTCTCTTTCATGGAACCAATACAATTTCTTATAGCAGGTATTTTGCAAGTCGTTGCGATGGTTAAATTTAAGCTGTGTATAGCACAGTGCACATAAAGAGCCGCTGGTTATAAATTTTGAATGACACTAGCACAACCTTTGACATGTCCACTCATTGACCGCGCTCCGTCATAACCTTTAGAAAGAAAAAAAAGTATAATTTAATTGTCTCAAAACCAGAAGAGTTGAAAACTCACCTTGACCCCTTGTGTGTGCTAAACTAAGTTTAAGTTTTTTTAATTTATCAATTAGCACATTCGCAAGACCGCTGCTAGTTGTATCCTCAACAGGAACAAAACATAAAAAGTCCTCTCTCAGTTTTTCCTCATTCTCAAAACGATCAACATATCGTATACAAATTGAAGATTGCTCAATGCCACTAACATCCGTGGTTTCATCAGCAATTATTGCAAAGCATTGACATTGAGATTTATTAACACGGTTAATATTTTTTTTTTTTGTATTATTTGTCCTGCATTTCCATAATTTAATTTTGGATGCGCCAATTGAAATAATTATCATTACGTACTGCAGTTTCAACATGCTTTTTTAAATTTTCGTCGCCACTATCTATTGCTAAACGCAAAAGAGCCCTGAAGTTCCCGTCGTTTTCAGCAGGCATTTYTAAAGAAAGATTTCCTTCGTCACGATGGCCTTTTAACGCAATCCCTTGCCTCCCGCAGACAAGCAAAACACGGATTATAGGATGTAATTGTGCTCGATTTTCAAGCTGTTGCTTTTTGCGGCCATGATCAATTTCTGTTAATATATTGTTTCTTTTACTTTCAAAAATCTTGAAATTTGCTGCGTCTTCCACTGCTCTGCGATGATAATCCTTCTGCTGATGTTCTTTGCATTTCTCCAGTGCCTTCTTCCAAGTTTTAAACGCAGTTTGAACAAAAGCATTTGCCTTTTGGTGACTACCATTTCCAACGTTTTTCCAAACAAAAGTAACGCAATATAGACAGTAGGCACCATCTTGGCTAGGCGAATATACTAKCCATGGAAAAGACTTCAGCCACGACAACTGAAATTTTCAATCACCAGACAACGGAAAAATAAATGATAAATTAGGCTGCCACACATTCGTTAAAAGCTCATATGTCTGCTTTTCGTAATTTTTTTTTTTTGCAAAAATTAACGATATCATTTGCAAACTATTAAAATAAACGTGATATTTGTACATAGGTAAACGAAATATTTTTTTTATTAAAAATAAAAGTAAACACTTACTGCCACTCGGGTGACCTTAGGTGCAGCGTTTTCTTCACTAATTATAACGGGAGAATCATTTACGCGTTTTAAAACACTACTTTGAAAATATTTTTAATCGAATTTTCACTCATTTTTACAACTTAGTACTTTCTTGAACGACCATTCTGTAATGACGCCAATTACTGTGTAGTACACATTGTGTACAATAAGCAAATACATTTCATTGACGCTACTGCTGTAACGGTACATTAACAGTCAAAAAATTCGTTTGAGAGGGAGAATCGATAGTTAAGAGAGAGMTTTTTCATCTCTGCTTACTGATGTGTTGAATACAATGCTCGCGACAGGCTGCAAACGACATCTGTCAAATATTAAAATACACACGTTCTTATGGACGGACCTATTTTGATAGCTGCACGACTACACGACGGCAGGCCGACAGTTGTCGTTCTCGCTAACTTCAATTTGATCC
>NW_017537381.1:2400-11498 GCF_001853355.1 Bactrocera latifrons | reverse complement strand
AGCATAAAATAGCTCTGTTACATCATTTATAATAACAATTGATAATTTAAAGCAAACAAATTTACCTATTTACTTATTTTTTGCTTAAAAATTTCACTTTGAACAAAATATTAAAATTTCATTGAAGTGCAAGGTATTAGTATGGCCACAACGGAATTGTGTACATACAAAATGAACAACTGAGTTGTTTTGTGTACATGCCGGCCATTCTTATGTTGCTGCCCTCTCACAAACGTTCTTGTAGTAGGATTCACAACCCCATTTTCAGTTCACTGTCGTGGTGCTGCAGTCTGTCGCTAGCATTGTGTTCCACACATGATGCTCAAAAGAGTTACAATGATTAATACGAATGCAAAAATATAAGGAAAATGCAAAAGCGGCACAAGAACAAAACACACGTACGCACATAATTCATTTGTTCTATTCTCATTCACGCTCTAATCATTAGTGACAAGTGTTGAAGCGAGCTAAAAAAATTAAGTATATGTTGCTAAGCAAAAAAAGTATCAAAAAGTATCAAAAGCACAACCGTTGTTTTAAAAATTTTCATTTGAAAAAKAAATAATAAGTAAAGTTGTGTATATAATTCAGACCAGTTTTTTCTGGTTATTTTTATTAAAAATATAGACATTTTAGTTAAGACACTCAAGTATTTTTTTGCAAATAGCATTACTTTTTTTAATTTAAATTTATTTCATAACAGTTTGCTCATGGAACGAAAACTGAAAGTCATATTTGTTGCATCTTACCACTGATAATGAAACGCAGTGTTTACAGTTTAAAGGTTTAATAAGAACTGAACTGAATTCAATGTACAATTAGGCTGTTCACGATAAGGTGGTTATCGGGTTATGTGGTTATGTGATTAAGTAAACAACAATAAAATGCGGTATGACAAAATAACCAACTTTGACCAACCCAGACCCTTGTTTACAGATTATGTGGTTGTTTGCTTATTTCCAGTGTTAGAAAGTCGTTGGAGTTTTACTAAATGGCAGCACAAAAAGTAAATAAAACTAAGCGAATAGCATTTCCATTTATATTTTCTAATTGGAAATTCTGCTATTAACAGCTGTTTTTTGTTTACAATTACATTGTGGCACTGTTCAGGGCGCAAGATGTCTGCAAATTTTATACAAAGAATCTTTTGAACTCTTAAAATTTGGATTATTTAATAAGAATATACCTTCAATAAAGTCAATTTCCTGAATAGCAGAACTTATTTTAAATTCAATTATGTTGCTTTTTAAACTTTGTTTAGGCATTTTATAAGTAGAAATTTCATTGAACTTAAAATATAAACAATGAACAGCTATTTGTGTAAAAATAAGCATATAACCATACAATATGGGATGTTCACGGATCATAGAGGTTATTTTTAATCTAATAACCACATAACCCGATAACCACCTTACCGTGAACAGCCTAAATGTAATAAGTAATTTACGGTTACAGTTCGGAATCTATGATACAGATAATATCATTTAGAAGGTTGCCATATTAATAATATTAAGATTACAACTTCAACACTTATATATCTACTTTTATAACAAAACTTCAATTTAATCCAAGCATTTTTACAAAATTACAGTGCTTTTGCCTAAACAAAGACTTTGTTAAGATATCGGCAACATTCTTATCTGTGGATACATATTTCAAATTGATTTCATCATTTTCAACTTTTTCACGAATGAAATGATACTTAGTATCTATGTGCTTTGTACGCTTGTGTGTTGCGAGCGATATGTTGTGCGCTTATGTTGTCACCATATAGCGTTAGTGGTGTTGATCTTGACCAGCCTATTTCACTTAATAGTCTGCTAAGGTATATTGCCTCTTTTGCTGCCATCGCTAAGGCTACATATTCAGCCTCAGTGCTGCTTAAAGCTGTGATCTTCTGCTTCGTTGAAGACCACGAAAAAGAACTACCTCCTAAGTAAAAAGCGCACCCTGTGTACGACTTTCTGTCAGACGAATCGTTTGCCCAATCAGCATCGGCGAACCCATTTACGTCTTCACCAGTCTTGCGATATTCAATGGACATGTCGATGGTGCCTGATAAATAACGTAGTATATGCTTAGCTGCTGTCTCGTGTTCAATGTGCGGAACTATATTGTGCCTGCAAGGTTTGCTTACTGTGTGCAAAATATCTGGCCGACTCAAGACCGCTAAATACATGAGATAACCGATTAGTGATTGATATTCAGTACCATTTACTTTCACACAATTTTTGTCATCCAACTTGGAACCCAGGATCAAGTGGTGCAATTTTGCATACCAAATGAATCGAGAACTGCTCTGGTGTACTTCTTCTGGTGCACTGAAATCGCACCTTTTTCACCTTTTCGTTGTATTTCCAACCCTAGGAAATAACTTACAGTACCGTAATCGTGGATCTGGAACTTAGCTGCTATCTTCTTCTTAATTTCTGCTATTTCATTTTCGCTGGGACATAAGATGATCAAATCATCAACGTAGACTGCTATATAACTATACTGGTGATTGTTGCTGTTGACGTACAAACATGGCTCATGTTTACACCTCTTGAATCCGATGCTGGTTAAAACAGCGTCTAACGTGCTATTCCAAGCACGGCCGGATTGCTTCAATCCATAAATTGCTTTCTGTAGCTTTAATACCTTTTTTGGATACTCTTGCTGATAAAGCCCTATGGTTGTTTCATGAAAACATTTTCTTCAAGTTTGCTGTTCAAATACGCGTTCGATATGTCAATATGATGCATGTACAGCTGTTTTTCTGCATCTATCGCAAAAAGCATGCGTATCGTCTCATAACGTATAACTGGAGAGGACGTCTCCCAGTAGTTGACACCTAATTGTTGCCCACAATCTTTTGGAACTAATCTTGATTTAAACTTATCGATATTTCCGCTGGCGTCTCGCTTGATTCGATAAACCCATTTTGAACCAATGGCTTTTTGTCCCTTCGGTAGATCAACAAACAACCATGTATTATTGGCTATAAGAGCATCATATTCCAACTGCATGGATTTTCGCTTTTCAACTGCATGTTGACCACTCAATGCTTCCGTTGGACTTTGAGGCGTTTCATCATCTTCTGTAGAGTTTCCATTTAAAAATTGAAACTGCTTCTTTGGCCTGCCTGGTTGACCTGTTCGAATATGTTTTGGTCTACCACGCCCACGTTTTGGTAACTCATCTTGTTCTGAACTTCTTGCACTCTGCTCTGCTTCAGAATTACTTTCTGTGGCAAACTCGTCCTCCTCATCGTCGAAGTCGTTTTTCATTTCACGCTCGCCTACATTCTCGGTTGCTTCATATGCAGCCCCTATGTTACATACATACGTTGTTTGAACTTCGGCATTCACTTGCCCGATGACCAGATCGTTGACAATTGAAGCATTTCCCCTTAAATTTCTTTTGCTTCTTTACTTCTTTCGTTGCATCGCATTGCTAATCGTGTGTTCTAACGCTGCTTTGCTGCTTTTGCGCTGCATATGTGCTTTTGTTTGCACATGCATACACTGCTTCCATGTCCTCTCTTTCATTTTGTTCTTGACTACGCGTACCTTCTTCAAGAATTTTAGCTTTGACTGTGTCAAGAGTTGGCAATTCGTCGCGAGTCTCAATTGCTACRACAAAAGTTTCCCACGAGCTAGGAAGACTTGACAACAATATTATGACTTTGAAATCATCCGCTATTTGTATGTTTAATTCCGCTAGTTTGTCGACCGTTTCGATAAACAACTGTACATACTGAAAAACGCTATCATTTTGCTGCATATTCAAACGCAACAATTTTTGATATAACTGCACTTTTCTTATTGGACCAATTGGCACATGAATTTGCTTCAATTTTTGCCATGATTCTGATGCCGCAAAACACAACCACAAATCTGTGGTAATTAGCACACTGCGCACAGATACCGACCAGACGTCGCAGTGTTTAGAGTTTAAAGGTTTAATAAGAACTTAACTGAATTCAATGTACAATGTAATAAGTAATTTACGGTTACAGTTAGGAATCTATGATACAGATAATATCATTTAGAAGGTTGCCATATTAATAATGTTAAGATTACAACAACAATAATAAATAAGTTTTTATTTTTCCTAWATTATGAAAATAAATAATAGAAACCTTATTGGTGACTTTTCAGTTCAGAACTAATTTTTAAAAGAAGTCACTTTTCCACTTACAATTCCCCTTAAATCTAAAAAAGCCAGTTCAGCAGCTACAGAGTTATACGGCAAACTCATAACTTTGACGCAAATTAAAAAAATGTCTCTGTCCAGTTTATATTTTTCTGGGTTTTTTAATTGGCCTACATTCCCACAACTTTTTAATACTATCCAGATACAATAGGTTTGTTTTTAGTTTAACATTTTCATAGTTTCAAAAAATTTAATTTTATCAGCAGAAAATTATAAAAATAGGCCGTTTGTGTACAAAAAAGTATCAAATCACAAAATTTAGAAAGAAAAGTATCAAAAAAGATGCAATTGTATCAATACGGCAACGCTGTTAGTGACTAATGTATTCATTTATTTTACATATTCATACATCGTKGGCAGAAAGATTACTTTGAAAACAACAAATTACAATTTCTCAAATGACTATGTAGAATTAAATTCTATTATTTTAAAATTCAATTGCTTGGTTGGGGGGGGTTTTTATTTATAAATTAAATTTATACTTTATTAAGATACTGATTTGCCGGAGCAGGCGATCGAAGTTCCGCGAATCGAGGTCGAATTGGATGTTGGAAGTGTATATGCGAAAAAGTGATGGGGGAACTGTATGGGACGAATTGTGTAAACGAATGTGTTGTATCTGCCCAGGAGACCATCCTTTATGTTAAGTGAGTGGATGTACAAATGTGGTGAGTTGTCTTGTGCGCGAGTGTGGTGTCGTCAAGTATTAGTGTGTGCTAGTTTCCGGTTAAAGTGGGGGAATGCTTAACTCATTTAAACATCCTGGGTCCCTAGGCGAATATTTTGCCTAGTATTTTGTATAAGGTGATAGATGTAATTTTCTTACTGGTGGCGAAGTAGCCGAGGTTGCAGAATATAAGCTGTAAAAAGCGATTTTGGTGGTGCTTGAGGTAGTAATTTCCTTTTGCGTGTTTTGACGACTTATTATTATAGTAAACAACATTTTTTGCTTTTATTTACTTTACTAGCGGTTATTTACAATTTCTTATTTTATCGGTTTGGTATACTGGCTGTTTATTGTTCGCCTTTCCCGTATTATCGACAATTGTATGCATTTTACTTATTCTCGGCTTATGAAGGATAGTAACTATACGTCTGGCTCAGGTATGACCAGAATGGGTACTCCTTAACACTGGAGTTAGAGGGATCTTGGGAGAGAGTGGCCGGGAATGGAGAACGGCTTATACTCGTAGTATAGAATTCTTCATAATTAATTAATGATTTGTATAGCGGATTCCCATTAATCACCAATGTGAGGAACGCTTATGTAGATGCGAATATGGTTAGACCTTTTGGATCATTTTATTATGAGAAATATTTATGTGCGTAGGCACTAATTTTTTAAGTAGTAGCCCGCCACCGCTCTAGGATTTGTTCCGAATTGTTGTTTTTTCATTATTGGCGAAAGCCATCCTGCGGGGCCGAAGTTGTAAATCTGACTTTGTTTTTTATACCAATTTGTAGAGTATTGGAAAATGGTGGCTCATGTGGTAGTCGTACGACGTATTTGATCGAGTAGTTGTGGCTTTAGAGAAGTCTTCATAACACTGATCTTCTAGAATTTTGTTTGATATCGGGGGAAGTTTCTTTAACTTTTAAAATTGCCTTAATTGTGAATTAAGATATTTGTTTGTATTATACTCAACTTGAGTTGGTATGGTGGTAATTAGATTTGTAACTGGTCCACTTTGTGTTTGGATGTGCAGCGTTTGAGTTTTTGTGCCTTTGTACAAATTGGTGTCTCTTGGCAATTTTTAGAATTGTAGGTTTCATAATTTGCTTTCGCAATTGAACGCTTGGTTCTTTTTGTATATGCGCTTCTTTGAGGTGAGATGGGTTATATGCTGTAATGAAGCATTGAATGGTGTCCTTTGTGACAATAGAAACAATTGAATTTGCTTTTGAAATTTTTATATTTATGGGCATGTGACAGACAATTTGTGCCAAGTCTTTTTGACCTGACAAAATTATTTCGTTCGTTAACTTTTAAGTTTTTAAACATCTCGCAAGATGTAAGTTTATGCCCTCTTTTACATAGTTCGCATGACATATGCTTTCGTTGTTCTGATGTGAACGTGTTTTGTAAAAGCTTTTGTTTAAATTTTTGTTGCTTCTAGCTTAGTAGTGTCGTTACGTGTTTGTCGACCAGTATTCTTTCATTTTCGTATCTAGCTTTTAGAGCTTCCTAAGCTAAACTGAAATTACCGTCATTTAATGCGAACTGTTTGACTATTTCGCCTGCTTGACCTTTTGTTTTGTATCTGAGGTGATACAATTTTTGTACTTTTGATAGCTGCGGATGGTATATGTACCGGAAGGACGGCCATTCTTCATAGCATCCATAGAATGTTTCTGTGTCACATGCTGGCACCTCGAGGTGGGTGCCTAAACTTGCCTTTTGACTATCTATTTGGGGCAGCTTACTCTACTGTGGGGAGTAGGTGCAATTGCTTTAATGAGCTTTATTTGATTGGAGATCATAGCTTTTGTTTCTTCGTACTGGTCTAAACAGTTTTCGTATATGGCGTAAGCAGATAATTTAAAATTGTGTGGTAAATCTGAATCGTGAGATTCTATAATGGCGTGATGAGCCGTGAAGGCGAGTCCAAAATTTTTTAAGATTTTGACTTTTTATTTCTAATAACGATTCCGAGTTTTCGTGAATCGGTGAAGCGGCAAATTTAGTGCAGTATTCTAAAAAACTGTCACATTCTGAAATAAATTTAGCAACCTGTTTTGAGCGTGTAGCTCCTGCAGGTGTATTTTGAGTTTTTTCGTTATTAACCATTTTGATTTTATTTTAATTTTTTATCTGTAAATAATTAAAAAAAAATTTTCCCGTGTAACTGATTTAAATAAGACAATAGTTTTATTTATAACTTTTTTTTCCTTTTTTGTTTACTTGCGATAGAATTATTATTATATTTTTTTTTGTAATTACGCACACCCTAATACGTGTACTTGTATGTACATGCGTAAGTAGGTACTTATGTTTTGTGCGATTGAGAGCTCGTTGAAGGGATCCATGCGTTTTTTACTTACATAGGTTTGAACGAATAGAGAGTAACTGATTTAAATAAGACAATAGGGTATTGTTTGAAACTGAATACAAA
This sequence comes from Bactrocera latifrons, assembly GCF_001853355.1. Taxonomy (NCBI): domain Eukaryota; kingdom Metazoa; phylum Arthropoda; class Insecta; order Diptera; family Tephritidae; genus Bactrocera; species Bactrocera latifrons. The sequence goes on along the minus strand of NW_017537381.1, from coordinate 4,188 downwards.
GGGTACGTTTTTGTTGGGTAGATTTTGAAATTTTATTATCTTGCTAAAAATTTTAGTTTTATTTATAACTTTTTTTTCCTTTTTTATTTACTTGCGATAGAATTATTATTATATTTTTTTTTGTAATTAGGCACACTCTAATACGTGTACTTGTATGTACATGTGTAAGTAGGTACTTATGTTTTGTGCGATTGAGAGCTCGTTGAAGGGATCCATGCGTTTTTTACTTCCATAGGTTTGAACGAATAGAGAGAGCGAAAACCGAATTGAAAAAATATGTGCACTTTTATATGGAAATATGTATGTTTAGCACTATATGTAGGTATAATAAATTGTATATTATTATTTAAATATGCTTATATATATGTTTGTATTTTTTGCAACTCTTGCCTTGCTTTTTTTTAGTTATAATATTGATTTAGTTCGTGCCTATGCTTACTTAATTTATGTAATCCTGTTTATTGCTTTGTTAAACATAAGAGGTATTGGCGGAAAATATTGCAAGTAGTAAATAATTGAATATTGGCTTCTGTTTTTGTTAAAAAGTAATAGTAAATGTAGTTGTATATATGTATGTTGGTATGTATGTGCTCGTCTCCGAACCGTTTCCAACTGATTTGTCTGTTCGCCTTGTTCCAATTCCTGTTCTCTACCTGGCCACCTCCTTGGTCCAGCACGAAGGACCATATATAAATAGATGCCCAATTTAGCATAAATGTATATTTTGTGATAAATCACTTACACTAGCAACCACAGTATTATATTGTATCCAATATCTTATGGAGCACGCACTACTGCTTTAATTAAAATAAAAAACACTTCATATACTGTGGTTTTTTTTTAACAATTTTATTTATAAATTAAATTTATATTTTATTAAGATACTGATTTGCCGGCGCTGGCGATCGAAGTTCCGCGAATCCAGGTGGAATTGGAGTGTATATGCGAAGAAGTGATGGGACGAATTGTGTAAACGAATGTGTTGTATCTGTTCAGGAGACCATCCTTTGTGTTGAGTGGGTGGATGTACAAGTATGGTGAGTTGTCTTGTGTGCGAGTGTGGTGTCGTCAAGTATTAGTATGTGCTTGTGTATTTTAGGAATCTTTTCTTGCAATCATACAAAGAACAAACCATGCACACACCTTTCCTAAGCCCAAATGCTCGGTCAAAATGCGATAAATCGATGTTTTGGAGATGTTCAATTCCATTTCCATGAATTTCAATGACGATATGATGATGCTGATTTTTGATGAATTCACACACAGTTTCGATGGAATTTCCGGTGATCACGGATTTTGATTGTCCCACATGTTGATTGTTATTCATGTCCTCACAACCACTTTGAAAACATTGAAACCACTCGTACGGGATATAAATTGTGTGTGTTTAATATTATCTGATCTGGGTTTCTAAAGTGTAACTTTATGACTTTAGTTTACAATTCCTATATGCATTTTTATTATTATTGTATGCACATTGCATATAAATTCATATGTCTGCTTATGCACATATGTATGTATTTATGTTATATGTACATATATTCAATATGTTTGAACATACATAGATATTTATGTTTAATAGTATCTAAGCTTTGCTAACACTAAACAAGTAAACAAGTTCAATGAGTATTTGCGTTTTGCAATTTATATATGTATTCGCGTGAATTTCGTGGGGCGTCGCGGTGAACGGGTTTTTAAAAAAGTAAAAGAAATCAATTTGTATTGCAACGAGGTGACGTTGATGGCGATCAGGAACAGACTACTTTATTTTATAAAATTGACTTAAAA
>NW_017537381.1:0-1785 GCF_001853355.1 Bactrocera latifrons | reverse complement strand
TCAACAAAATTTGAAAAATAATAGTCATTAATTTTAATTCAACAATTATTAAACCTTATTACATAGTTTCCACTTATTAATGGTATTTCTTGATTACATGTATTGTTAGTTTTTAAAGTATTTGCATTTTTAATAAGAACTGTTTTTATATTTAATTGTATTATTTCGAGTTCTTTACATTTTACAATATTACAATTATTTCTTAAAATGCAATGTTTGTTTATTTTCATTTGTTCTAATGATTTATTATCTTCAAACATTAATGTTTTAGTTTTGTAGGTAAATATTTCTTCTATTTTAGCACCTATTTCATTATTTTCTCTGTTAGGTATTGGGATAATTTTTCTTATCTGTACTTCTTCAAAATTTTTTGGTATTTTTAGAAATGTATTATTTACAATTACTGTTCCTAGTTGTAGATATTTTAGCTTATTATAATCGATGTTATATTTTACAATTCTTTATTAGTTAAAATATTCGGGTGTATTATCCTATATTTAGCCGATACAACTTGTATGTGTTCTATTTTATTTTTTAACAACTGAATTTTGGTATACTGGTCTAAGTATAGAGTTTGTTTGTATTCCTCATATATAAGCTTATTTATTGAATATTTTTCTATTTTAATTCAGTCCAATCTGTTGTCCCGTTACAATGTTGTGTCATTGAAGCTATTACTGTCCACATTATCCAAATCTGWAAATTTTAAAGGTCTTTTTATATTACTAGTACGGATTTTTTCTAAGTTTTGTTTTCTATATTAAGGTTGTTCCTTGTGCCTAACTGCTTTATAATTTTTTATAAATCCTTCTGTTCTTTGTTCTGTATAATCTTCCCTGTTCCTATTTAGTTTGGTGATTGTCCTTTCTTTTTGCTGTTCTAAATTTTTTCTTACTATCTCTTTATCTACTTTATTGTTATGTACCTCGTTGGGTGTGAATTTTATTGTAGAATGAAATCTATCATTATAATTCCTAATAGCTTTTTGAATTAGCTGTTTAACTGAAACATTTTTATTTAATTTATATAACATTCTAAATTTTTCTGAAATTGTATTATGGAATCTTTCGATGTCTGCATTACCTGTATGACTGTTGGGTTTGGTTAAAYGGAGTTCTATATTTTCATTATTTAAAAATTCCTTAATTCTTGTAGCAGTAAATACACTGTCAGCTACTATTTTCTTCGGTTTTCCTATTTTGGTAAAATAGTCTTCTAATTGTTCGATGAATGTTATGTGATTTCTATCAGTTAAAGGATATGCTACACCATATTTGAAATTTTCCATATTTGAAATTTTGTCTATAAATGTTAAAAAATGGAATCTTTTCATTACATAGGTGTCTGTGTGGATTATTTCATTATTCTTCGTAGGCGTTTCTGTATGAAAAAATGTTTGTTTGATAGGTCTCCTATCATATTTTACTTCTTGACATATTTCGCATTGGTTAATTACTATTTGTATTAACTCTCCTAATTTAGGATAATCAATTTTATTTCTAAGTTGAGTATATGTTTCTGGTATGCCCGAATGCATACTTTCTCTAATGTGATACAACGAAATTTGTTTAACAGCTTCCACTTCTGTTTCTACATCCTGTGCTCTCATTGTACTCTTTATAAATCCTAATTGTTTATCATTTGAAAATATTTCTATTAGTTTCTCCTGAACTATATTGTACTGTCGCTCGGATAATTCCGAATAAATTCCTACTTTTCCTTTTGTTATATATTTTTTAAATATTTCACTCAATCTATCGAAATCATACTCTGAAATAAAAATAA
>NW_017537380.1:79287-96627 GCF_001853355.1 Bactrocera latifrons | reverse complement strand
AAATACTGAACTAATATCAAGATTTCAGCGTTCTTATTAGCTTTGAAGAATTGACACAGCTGGTCATTAACAGATTGCGCAAAAAACTAGTCTGATTTCTCGATCCAATTTTTTCGATTTCAATAACGCATTAAAATTTGTAAACTTTTTTCCAGTGTAATAACTGTGTCGGCTCAACAACTTGTTCATATTTTACTTTTGATTCAGGCTGAGATGAAAATTGCAAGCAACGAAATGTTTTGAATTCGGAAGAGATGCAGTCCAGTTCAATAAATAGCCCAACGATTCTCAATAAACTATGACAATACTTTCTCGAAAGTTCGCAGATTCCATTAGCATTCAAAGCATTGAGTTTGGTGGTTAAAGTGAAACGAATGAAATTTTGTTAAATTCTCTTTTCCAAAGCGTTGACAACTGTATGCATTTTAAATAAATATAAGTGATCTAAAAGGAATCCAACAAAAACTATTATTTATATTCAATTCGTGAAATAAACAAAATATTGCTGAAAAATAATAATTTGAGATCAGCAAAGCCATTTTTAGTTCCAAAAAACTAGGATGAAAGTAGAATATTCTTTCATCGAATCTGAAGACTAAATTTTTGTTAATCTATTATACTTATATTCAACAAAATATATCATCCTTAAAATGTAGTTAAGCGAATCAGGTTATTGTTCATTAAAGAAACAAAAATTCATAATGGTAACGTAACCTATAAGGGCTATAAAACACAATACTAATTTTTTGCTTACGTCACAAATGTTACGGTAAAGACTTGGAGACTTAAATTAAACCACAAAATATTAGGCGTAAAAAATTGTCCATTACGGAATCGGATTCAATTTATGAAGTACTTATAATAGTTGTAAACACATGATGATTAGCAAATTATATAAGTAAATTTCGCAAATTCGAGCCGAGACATGTGTGTGACATATAATGATACTATCCATGCGAGGGTATACATACATGTACGTATGTAAGATGGCGATATCATATGATGTGCGTTCCAAAACTCAATCGAGTTCAACTCGCGCAGGAATTTTATACCGAAAAAGACCTGTGCTAGTTGAACTCGCTTGAGTTTTGGAACGCATCCATGAATGGTATGATTCATGTAAATACGTAGAGCCCAAATTCAAAACGTCCAAGTAGACTAACACGCCGTGATGCTCACTTTTTTCACGCACTCGCTTAAAAAAAATAATAAATAAATAAAAATCGCCGATTCAGGAGGAAACCAGGGAATCAGTGAATTTTTCACGGAAGTCAGGGAATCAATGCCGAAAGTCAAAATCAGGGAATTTCCTGACAAATCAGGGAATATGGTAACCTTATTTATGATGAACTTAATTAAAATAAGGGTATTTTTGGCACAAGTACTTGTTATGATTTAATCATACTCGTTACAGCTCGTACAGACATACCATTATAAGAAAATCTTTATCCCTTAATTTCAATTATATATACCACATATTGACCTACATTTTCGAAAGTCAACTATAGGTACCTGGGTCTAAATATTCGGTACGTGGGGGTTAGAGGTACGTAGGAGATGGAGGATGGAGTCATGTGTAGAAGTTCACGTAAGTGAGGAAAGTTCTCTGAACGACATTCACTGGGAGTGGTCAGAAACTAGTCTTTTACATATGGCTCAAGGAGCTCACGACTTCCGGTCTTTGACCAAGTATACTCTGGGTAGATATTGATATCATCAGCCTCAACACACGCGCTGTTAGTTCTGCTTTCTCCAGACTGGACAAGGAAGCAAAGCAAATGGGTCTGGCAGTGAACGAGGGCAAGACGAAATATCTCCTATCGTCAAACAAACAATCGTCGTACTCGCGACTTGGCTCTCACGTCACTGTTGACACTCATAACTTTGAAGTTGTAGATAGTTCGGTATATTTGGGAACCATCATAAGCACCACCCACAATGTCGGCCTGGAAATCCAACGCAGGATAACTCTTGATAACAGGTGCTACTTCGGACTGAGTAGACAATTGAGAAGCAAAGTCCTCTCTCGACAAACAAAAACCAAACTAGATAAGTCATTCATAATTCCCGTCCTGCTAAATGGTGCAGAGGCTTGGACGATGATAACACCTGATGAGTCGACGTTGCGGGTTTTAGGAATATTTATGGTCCTTTGCGCGTTGGCTACGGCGAATATCGCATTCGATGGAACGATGAGCTGTATGAGATACATGATGACATTGAAATAGTTCAGCGAATTAAAAGACAGCGGCTACGCTGGCTAGTTCATGTTGTACGAATGGACGAAAACACTCCAGCTCTGAAAGTATTTTACGCAGTATCCGCCGGGGGAAGCAGAATAAGAGGAAGACCTCCACTCCGTTGGAAGGACCAAGTGCAGAAGGACCTTGTTTCGCTTGGAATATCCAATTGGCGCCATGTAGCGAAAAAGAGAAACGACTGGCGCGCTGTTGTTAACTCGGCTATAATCGCGGGATCTCCTCCGATTTTATTAATTTTCATACTGTCTTTAGAAGTTCTTATAAGATTGTACTCAGTGAATTTGGTTGTTGTAGCTTAAGTTATTAGGAGATACATATGTACATTAAACTTGTGAGAGGGAGGAGTTACGCCCACTTTTTCAGATTTGTTTGCCCACAGGTGCCTCTTGCTACTGCAATCCTCTGTATCACTTTATAGCTTTATAACTTAATTTGGAGCTTAATTATGGCACTTTATATGTTTTCGGTTAATAGCGATTTGTGGGTGTGGCAGTGGTCCCATTACGTCTATCCACGACTCGATTATTATTTTATTTTGTACTCAAGTTACAGCCTGCACGGACGAACGGATCGACAGACAGACGGTCAACCTGATCATTTATATATGAACGTATATATAATCTTATGGTATCTATCTCGTTTTGTCTCAGGTGATACGTACAACCGTTAGATGAACAAAACTACATATAACACTCTGTAGCAACTGGTTGAAAGAATAAAACTATAGACATTATTGTTTAGAAGTAAGGAAGGGTTAAGTTACTGTGCAACCGAATATTTTTCACCCTTGCAACTTGCAAGCATCAAAGTCGGCGAAATATAAATAGTCGACCCTTAATGGGTTTGTCCGGAAAAGAATAAGATTGAGTAGATTAAAAAAATGTATTAAAGAAATCGTTATAATCATTAAAAAAACTTTCAAAATAGGCTACTTCTGCATGGAGGCAGCGCTGCGAGCGCGATTTCCAACCATTGAAGGCGTCTTGGAGGGCATTCTCCGAATAGCCTTGAGAGTCGAGTTTCATGCGGCTCAGATCCCCTCATTCGTCTTAAAATTTTTGCCTCTCATCGGTCTTTTCAGGAAAGGAAACAAAATAGGGCACGGGCACCACTTCTATTCTGTAGAGCCGCTGCTGAAGCGTTGGTATGCCGGCCTTGGGTAGGTAGCTGTTCTCAAGAAAAGCAGTGTTAGCCGGGGCGTTGTCGTGGACCAACTTTCAATAGGCTGCGATCTCTTGTCGGACCCGATTGATCCTTCGTTTGAGTCTTTTGGGGACTTCCACGTAAAACTTGGATCTACCGAGTTTCACACAGAATTTAATAGCGTACGTCTGCTCCAACAAATGCTGCGCGAACCGGTTTGTCCTAACTCTCCAGGTGTTCAGGGACAACTGACCAGCCGCTCGTTCGTTAGGTAATAACGCCCTCAACCGAATCCAGTCGGTGCGCTCACGCTCCGAAGTACAATCCTTTCCGGACAAACCCTGTACAGATGTGTATGAATTTTAAGTACAATAACAAAATAGAATGATAACTCACAAATGTATTTTATATATAGTATGTTCATATCTCACAAATGTATTTGATACATTCTTAGATTAAATTTTTGAGCACCAGTAATATTAAGTTTGTCACGAAGCTTATAACAACCAGAAAGAAGCGTCGGAGACCATATAAAGTGTCTATATAAATGATCAGTGTGTTGAGCTCAGTCGATTTAGCTATGTCCGTCTGTCTGTCCGTCGGTATATATACGAATCAGTCACTCAGTTTTTAAGATATCGTTTTGAATTTTGTAAACGTCATTTTCTCTTCAAGAAGCTGCTTATTTATCGAAACTGTCGATGTCAGACAACTATAACATATAGCTGCCATACAAACTGAACGATCGGAATCAAGTTATTGTATGGAAAACTTTCACGTTTGACAATGTATCTTCACAAAAGTTGACACTGGTAATTTTCTAAGATAAAGCTTAGTATCCAGCTCTCAAGAAATGTAAAAACTTCATTTAAAAAAACGCTTTAGAAACGGTCAAGAAACTTTCCTGCGATAAATCTACTTGTGCTAGTATGCAGCTCTAAAGAAATCTAGTACTAATTTTTAATAAATTTTTTCAATAAAATGCGAATATGGTAAACCTTGTTTTGCGAAGAAACATGAAATCAACAATTGTTTCTTGACGGAAATTCAAAGTAAATCGTTAAAATCATCCTAACTTACTTACAACACACATACATACATACATATTACGCACACATTTTATTTTTTCGTTTATTCTCTCTTGCTCTTCTACTGTAGATCATTCACAATGCGTAACTAGGTGTCAGAGGTACTTGAAGAAATAATGTATTTTATTTCTTGAGCAATTAGTTGAAAGCTGGATACCAACCTTATAGAAATAATGTAATATCGAAAGAAATTGTTTAGATCGGCTCACTATAGCTGCCATACAAACCGAACGATCGGAATCAAATGCTTGAATGGGAAACTTCTTCATTTAACGATATATCTTCACGAAATTTGGTATGAGTTATTGCTTATACTAACTTAGTATCCAGCTCTCAAGAAATGTGAAAACTTCATATAAAGAAACGCTTAAGAAACGGTCAAGAAACTTTCCTGCGATCATTTTACTTATTATACTATGCAGCTCTAAATTAATCTAGTACTAATTTTAATACTGTTTTTCAATAACATGTGAATATGGCAAACCTGGTTTTGCGAAGAAACATCAAATCAACAATTGTTTCTTTCACGAAATTCAAAGTAATCGTTAAATTCATCATAAATTAGTTAAATTCATTATAATGAAGTATATTTCATTTTGAAATGTTGTATTAAACTTACCAATCATCAATAATATTCCTTAAATCGCAATGAGAATATGTATGTTAATTCACACATACATACATACATAATACACACAAAGCTTATTTTCTTTGTTTATTCTCTCTTGCTTTTCTAATGTGGATCATTCACAATGCGTAACCAGATGTCAAAATTACTTGAGAAATAATGTATTTTTTTCTTGAGCAATTACTTGAAAGCTGGATACCAACCTTATAGAAATTATGTAATATCCAAAGAAATTGTTTAGATCGGCTCACTATAGCATATGCTGCCATACAAATCGAACGATTGGAATAATATAATCTCCGAAAAAATTGTTTACATCGGATTAATATAGCATATAGCTTCCCTACAAACTGAACACATAGTTACTAATGAAATGCATCTGTGAAGGGTATATTAGTTTCGGTGCCGCCGAAGTTAACATTTGTTTTCTTGTTTTAATTCGATTTCGAGACTATGATTCTATATTGTTTCTTGAGCAACCTTTGTTCTTAAAGAAAAATACTATTATTCTCCTATTTGAGGAAGGAATTTTTGAATTCCCAATCACTGAAGTAATTGAAGACAACGCAAAATATTCAAGATTTTTATTATTTTAAATAAAATGTCTGTATTATTTAAAGATATAAGATTGGTTTGTAAGTTTCCACTTTGCAAGTTTTAAAATATAAGACAACCACTAATAATGTCAAAGATATTTTGCACTTTGCCATCTATATCTTAAATTATGTATATTTACATTTAAGTTTTTGATGAATATATTTTCTTTTATATATTATTATATTACATATTGGTATATACGTAATAATTTCGACCACGTACGGGTGTTACCATAAAATTATCGAGCTAGATTTATATAATATATACAGCCGTGGTCACGCAAATAGCACACTTAGTCGTAAGAAGCAGAAAGCGTTTATATAATTGACAAAAAATTCTTAAAGAGTTAAAAGGGCTTAAAGTATGATTAACTGCTTATTAATTTACTCATTTAAGTAAAAAAACAGCAAATAGAAATTCACAAATAATTGGTATTAATTGAAAAAATTTAACTCCCTCATAAATGGCTTGGTCACTCAAATAGCACATTTTACCAAACCTGAAAAATTCATGTGAAATTAGTGAAATTTAATCAACGATTTGGTGCCATAATATGCTTACGTTTCTAATAGTTGGTTCTATATTATAGATTTTCAATTATAACATTACATCTCCATACCTTATTTTCTACAAGCTTCTCGCATATCTTTTTTGGGATGGAATACCAAGTTTCCTTAATACCTTCCCATAAATCCTCAAAATTTGTAAAAAATTTTAGTAGCAATTTTAAGGTTAATATCGTTCGTTCCTTCATATGTCTTAATATTGATACCGATCCAATTTTCCCTAAATTGAAATAATTCAGCCCACGCCATGCCAGGAAACGTCACCCCATATCATAAAATTTCGGCTTGCGCATTTTATCGTCCTTTTTGTGTACCTGGAATTCAACGATTGACCTTTAGGACGGTGAATATTACTTTTTCTATCAGGACCATTCTTAGGCATCGGTTACTACATCACCTTCTTGGATTCTACAAGAGTATGCTCCGGTCTTGAAAACTTCTCTTAGAATTTTCAAGCATGACCATTCTCAACCAGCTTGTCTTTATTTTCTGTCTGCAAATGCGTCGCGCTTCCCTCTTCAACTCTCGGTATCTATCCCTTCCCGCACGTGTTGTGGTCGATCGTAACGTTGCAAGGTAGGCAGCCTGTTTTCCCTCCGCTGCAACATGGCACTTCTCGTCGTACTAGCTGTTCTGATGCATTTTCCGGAAACAAATGGTTTTGGTTGCAACTGTACGTATTGAGCTTGAAATGCCGTCCTACAATTCCCTTATACTGAATTGTTGAGGATTGCTCTCAGAGAGCAAAAGTGCAAGCCGAGTAGAAAATATAATTCGCTCATAGAACGTGATTTTGGTCGCATTGGTCCCGCTCTTCCAKCGGGGCGGGGGCGGGGGCGGAAATCAGAGATATGTTGAAGAACATCGCGTTGATGCAGATTGTGGCTAGACATTCATCCACCGGGTGAATGACAGTACTAAGCGGAGTCTCCTCCTACCAAGAATATCACACCGAATTTGAGCTCCTTTGTATAGCCTCTGTAGAAAGTGCTAAAATGACCTACTCACATCAGTCCTTTTCCCGGCCATCGCATTTCTTGGACGGCGGTGATGTCAGCCTACACTCTAACGAGGACAGTAACCCGCTGGGCAGCGGCACTTTCCCAATCAAGGGTCCAGATAATCCGGTTGCATGCTCTCAACTCGTAATGCTTAATTTGTTTGTCATGGTCATCATCACAAGGAAGGGCCCTCATCCGAGGCTGTTTTCTTCTTTTCAGTGGGAGTGTTTTTTACGTGGCGGGCCAAACCCTGTAGAGGAAATGTTTCGCCTTCTCGATTAGCTCGCCTTCAAACGAATGTTTGTCGTGAGCTGCTTGAGTTATATGTAAAATAATCGTTTCTGGCTACTCCCAAGTGAATGGCAAATAGAGAACTTTCCTCACTTACGTGAACTTCTACATATGACTTCATCCTATGACACCTACTTCCGACTTTAAATTCCAACTGATTCTTTTCCCTTCCCGGGGTCCAAATCAAGCTCAAATAAGTTTATTGGGATAAAAATTTTCACGAATAGTGAGCTTAAAGTAAGTTATGACCAAAAATTGTCCAATGCGGACCAATACTATTCAAGCCCTCAGCCTATGTGGATCAAAATTCCTTGTAAGATATATTATAAAAATATTAGAATTCCTCTTCTGGTAATAGTATGCCTGTACATATTTCAAAAATGAGTGGAAATGTATCAATAATTTCTTTATCCCCATATACCTAATAGAATGATTTTTGATCTTCCAGTTGCCTTTATACCGCATGTATTAGCAAATGTATTTTCATAAAATTTAGAGAACGTATTTTTTTTAATAACGGTGCATCTTTATACTTAAAATCATCTTTATACTATATAAAAAATTGGGTAAAAACTTTCTCTAGATCCCAAATAACTTACAACTTATATGTGCCTGAAAGCATTTCCTCGTGATCATGGCAATTTTGGCATGATTACGAAATGTTTGGTTACACCCAAACTTAGGCCTGGCTTATTTGCTGATTAGGCTGTAATTTTCTGCTCTAATAGAATCCAATGTGGTTGCAGGTTTTATCTTAGTTTTAGTTGCGGTTATTGTTGTTCTTATAGTTTACTTGGTTTTGCTTTGTTTATCTGTCCCAAGTTTATTGGCAATTTTTTGCGGTTTGTGGGCAACTGGTGGCAAGGGACGTTGAATTTCGTTAGTGTTTATGAAAATAGTCTTTGATAGTTAGTGATGTGCCGGAAATGTAGGTCTTATTTGGTGTGTTGATATTTGGTTAAGATGGGTGATGTAGAACTAGGGGAATCTCTTATTGATATTAATGTCGGTGAATAATGAAAATAGTGTTGAGTGTAAAGTAAATTAAATGTATTGCCTTTATTCTGTACGTTCGGAACGTACATAGTGGCTTGTATGTACATATTTATAATTAAGTAAATACAAATATCTATTATGTGTAACAATTCAGGAATTCAAAGAGTAATGGAAATAAATACTAAATTAACTTGAATTTATTTGGGTAGCTACAATATTTCTAAAAAAACTTCCAAATCGGAATTGATATATAGTATTTATCATATTATACTATGAGCCTTACTAACTAACTTCATAAAAGAATACAAATATTCATAAATATAGAAAATTTAAATGATGTGTATTTTATTTGGTTTTGTCCGAATATACACCACGTTTTTTGTTTGCTTTTTCAAGAAAAATTTAAAATGTTTAAAAAATGAGGTCAAGATGTTTATGGCGCAAAAACAGTAAATTCGGCTGCACCGAAACTAATATACCCTTCACAGGTGCATTTCTTTTAGTAACTATGTGTCCAGTTTGTGTGGAAACCATCTGTTATATTAATCCGATCTGAACAATTTTTTCGGAGATCATTCTATTACCTTAAGCAGTAATCCATGTCGAATTTCGTGATGATACCACGTCAAATGCGAAAGTTTTCCATACAAGCCCTTGACTCCGATCGTTCGGTTTGTATGCCAGCTATACGAGTATGCTGTAGTGAGATGATCTAAACAATTTCATTCGATATTACATTATTTCTATAAGAAATAATTCATACCAAATTTTATGAATCTATTTTGTCAAAAGCAAAAGTTTTCCATACCAGCATTACATTCCGATCGTTCAGTTTGTATTGCAGCTATATGCTATAATAAGCCGATCTGAACAATTTCTTCGTATATTACACTGTTATCTTAGAAAACAGATACATTGTCGAATGTGAAAGTTGTATGAAAACAAGAACTTGATTCCGATTGTTCAGTTTATATGGCAGCCTTACTACTGTTATAGTGGTCCGATATTTTGCAGTTTCGACAAATGAGCAGCTTCTTGAAGAGAAAATGACGTTTACAAACTTTCAAAACGATATCTTAAAAACTGAGGGACTAGTTCGAAAAATTTGATGGCCCGTCATAAGAAGGTATGTATGTATAATACTTTTCGTTGCTCTCTATCAAACCAAATTATCTTTTTCTTTGGAAAGTCCAAAAAGTGTAAGAAATTCTTGGAGTTCCAGAAATGTAAGTAAGTTACCGGTTATAAAAACGGGAGCTTTGACTATGTACAATACCACAACGACAGCTTGATAATAACTTATAAAGTGTTCTTGTATGCTATTATTATTATGTCTAAGATAACATAGAACAAAACAATTGATAAGTTAATATCAAGCTGTATAAATACATCGTACTACTGTAATATAACACCATTGTGGAGAAAGGCTCGTGGATTATAACCGCCGTTTTTACTTGCATTGGATAATACAACACGCTGTTATTGACAGAAGGCTTTAAAATTCGGGATACCTGAAAACAACCACGAGTTTACGTTTTGAGAATAGTTTGGAAGTGGTTAAGAATTTAAGGTTTTTTCTGAAAAAAAATTTTGATAAATCATACAGTTAAAACACATTCTTTTTTTTTTAAGATTTTCAATATATCTAAACTCTAAAGCTTGCAAAATATTGTAGAAATTAGGACGCGGTGAGATATTTATAAAACGTAATTTTTGTTGGTCGAGAATGGGGCCCGCTTCTCAATTTACTACCAATTCCAAATTAGCGACTGTTAGCAAGAGTTATTTTGCGCATGATTTCCAGACTTAGATTATTGGTGAAATTTAAACTGGTACGGAGATGTACAAATTCCTTAAGGTTTTCAAGTGTATAGGTGAAAACCGTAACAGTAATTAGCAAGACGCGAGGAGTCTTTGTGTGTGGCCTGCAAGTATTTTGTCTTGTCCTCATTCATCACAAAACCAACGCTGACGGCTCTGTTGTTAAGGCCTACGATGTCAATATCCTCCAAGCGTTCGTAGAATTTCTCTTTGTTATCGTCCGTTTCTTCTGTCGGGGCGTGTACACAAATTATGCTTGTGGGATAAAATTTAGTCTTGATGAGGATTATGGCTATCCTTTCACTCATCAGGGTGAATATGGAGATAAAGTGGTGTCGTCTTATGGCAGCAGTAGCATGCATACTTTGTGCAACCATGTCCCGCCCATCACATTTCCTGGAGAGCAGTGATGTCGGCTTTTTATTTYTCAAAGATAGTCATCAGCAGGAAAGAATACACGCAATTGTCTGCGGTAGGTATACGAAAATTTCTCATGAAATACAATTCGCCATTCTGTGTTCGAATAGAAGATGGCTTTAAGTAATTATAATTGCATAATAGGAAGGATAAAGGTATTGTTCATGTACTGGTTGTTTGTTCCACATAAAGCCAATCGAGGTGCATATGGAGTTATGTAAGTAAGTGCTGTAAGTGATTTTTCTAACTCTTCAATACAGTCAACTCCAAAGGTAAATTTTTTTCAAAATGTCCCCTGGTGGGAYCCAACTGGGAAATAATAGGTTCGCCCTGTTAGATTATAGTCCCGAACTAAAAAGAAAAAAAACCAAAGCAACAAAATTTGACCTCTTCCCCACTCTACCAACAAAAGCAAAATACCATCCAATTATTTGGTGGTAAGTGCGACAGACACGAACAAACCTCTAAACAAATACTCCTGTTTCGCAATCCATAAAGCCTTATTAAACATAAGCTCTGAAATAATAAAAATCCGTAGCTCGCTGACGGAAACCTACTTCTTCTTGTGAAAAACAACATCATAGCCAAAAAGTTCAAGTCTACAAAACAACTATTAGGAGTCAAAATTGACCACAAAAATCTTAACTTTAGCAAAGGAACCATTTACGCTCCTTGCTTAAATGACGTTCCTGACGTAGAAATAGTTGAAAATCTGAAGGAACAGGGTGTGTCGTCCATCTACAAATTCCCCAATTATGTAAATGGTCAATCTGCTCCGAGCGGAGTAGTTCTTCTTACATTCGACTTGTACTACTTACCGGAACAAAACGACATCTCGTGGTACAAAACAAAAGTAAGACCTTACTATGCTAATCCCATGAGGTGCAAAAACTGCTAAGTTCTTGGTCACACCAAAAAACTTTGTAATAAGCCCCCTGCATGTGACACATGTGTTTTGCAATTGCTCAGGCAATCACTCATCTTCCAGTAAAGAATGCCCGTGATTTGAACAAATAAAAATAATAATCACTATCCAAACAGAGAACAAATGCTCATATCGCGAAGCAGTAAACATACATAAATTGCAAACTCCACCAACTTTTACATCTTCATCTCCCTCATTCTCTAACATATGTACTAAACAACTCAACCAACAAAGATAACGACAATAACAAGAAAACAACAACCCAACCTGAAATTCACACAGTTACTCCCTCTCTCAACTCAAATAATAATAAAGAACCAAATCCAAAACAAACAAATTCACCAAACTCGACAAACAACATTTACTCATTAAACTCATTACCAACCTCAACGGCAGTCGACGACTCTTCCACGACGACTCTCGACTACGCTTCAACGATCCCACTCATGTCCAACTTTATTACTCACCTTAACAACTCAACCTCCCACTCACCCTCCGCAAAAATTGATACTCTCAGTTCTGAATAGACTATGCGTATTCTTCAATGGAATTTGTATGGTCTATTTAACAACTACGCTGACCTTAATCTCCTTATCAATCAATTTTCACCACACATTATCGCACTACAAGAAACACACCTCCCCGCTAATAAATCAGCTTACACCCCAACAACTACGTAGGGTACTTTTGTATTCTCCCCTGCAATATAACAGCTAAACAAAGAATAGACATTTTTATAAAAAAAAATCTGCTAAACATAAACAAATACCCATTTCCTCCAACATAGCCACCCTAGCAGTGGAAATCGACATAGGCTTTAAATTTTCGATAATTACGTGCTACATACCACCGCACCAAAATTTTGACTCCAGAGAAATCATAAAGATCGCCGATTCCTTTTCTACACCATCTATAATTTTGGGCGATTTCAACGCATGGAGCCCTCTTTGGGGCCCTAGTTCTACAAACCGCATAGGTCAGGAGTTAAAAGACACCATATTTGCAAAAAGCCTTGTCGTTCTAAATGATGGACAACCAACACACTTCTCTACACATTGTCCTTTCATCGACCTCAATTGCTCCTAAACTTTCGTCCCTGACATTAAAAGATTTACATAATAGTGACCATTTTCCCATCGTAACCACCCTGTCTACTCCCAGTTTACATACCATTAAACCGAGAGCAAAATTCTTAACTGAGAAAGCTGATTGGACTAATTATTGTTCACTTATCTCCTCTTTTATTCTAGAAAAAGCTATATCTAGCAACATAAATGCGGAAGCATCCACAATAAAATCTGTTATATTCTCAGCTGCACACTTAGCCATTCCCCAAACTAATACTAAACAGTTTTCCACAAAGCTTCCATATTGRTCTAAAATATTATCTGTGTTAAGAAATAGAAAACAAACGTTAWGGGCTACCTACAAACACTACCGAACAATCAACAACTTAATACAATACAAAAAATCCAATGCCACTTTTCGTAAGGAATTAAAAAATGCAAGAGGACAATCGTTTGTAAAATTTACAGCATACCTCTAGTCCTAAAAAGGTTTGRTCGGATATAAAAGCTCTGTCGGGCGCATCTAAACACCATAAAATTGATTTTATCCACTCTACACAAGTCCCTATCTACGACCCCAAGCAGATTGCTGAACACTTTGCAAGTTCATGGTCTAATGCTTCTCATAATTCTAATTTCCACACGGATTTCAACTCTCTCAGTAATATAATTATTCCTAAAACCTACCACAACCCGTCACCTTGCCCTACAGCTTCCCTAAYCGAATCAGCAATCTCACTTCACGAATTCGACTCGACTATTTCTACTATGTCGGGGAGTTCTCCAGGCCTGGATAAAATATCCTACTCCCTCCTTAAAAACCTTCCTCATACCCTTAAACTCCGACTCCTATCCTTGTATAACAGAATTTTTGATAAAGGCATCCTTCCTCAAGATTGGAAAAAGGCTGTTATTATACCTATCCCTAAACCTAACAAAAACAGCCCTTCCGTCCCCAACTTTAGACCTATATCCCTAATACCCGGTATATCTAAGACGGTGCAAAAAATTATATCCGTGAGAATTATGTGGTACGCCAAGAAAAAAGGGTTGATAAGCTCTAACCAATTCGCATTTCAAAAAGACCTCGGTGTCATCGACCCCCTTCTGTATTTTGAACACTGTACTTCGACAACGCTCTCTACAAGAAACCACCTGTCCGTCCTTAGTCTAGATTTTGAAAAGGCCTTCGACAGAATTGGAGCACATATAGTCTTACGAGAATTAGAACGCTGGTGCGTTGGAGACAAAATCTACAGTTTTGTTAGAGCCTTCCTCCTGAATCGTAAAATTTTTGTCAGCGTAAATAATCAAAACTCTAATATATACCCCTTGCACAACGGCGTGCCACAAGGCTCACCTTTTTCAGTCACCTTATTTATAATTGCTTTTAATGAACTCAGCTCCCTATTATCCCAATATGATACGGTTGAGCATTTAATGTATGCTGATAACGTTCTAATATTTTCCGCTCTCAAAGACCTTACACTAATGACAGAAACTTTCACGAAAATTCTAGATGACATATCCAACTGGTCAAAAACCTCTGGATRTAAAATCTCAGCTAACAAAAGCTCAACCTTCCACATCTGCAGAAAACATAAATGTACCTTTCCTATCCTATCCCTTTGTAACACCCAAGTTCCTCACACTAATACACTCAGAATACTTGGCATAATTTTTGATAAAAAACTAACTTATAAGGAACATTGTAAATATATTAGAATAAATTAAATATCTAGACTTAACATTATTAAGTATTTATCATCTAAGCACTGTCATACACATATGTCAAATCTTGTAAATATTGTAAAAGCACTGATGTTATCAAAAATTGATTTTGGACTCGCGATATATGGTCACTGCGCAAAATCTCACCTTGCATGCATCCAAGCGCCTTACCACACAGCAGTAAGAAGAAGCATACGCGCGTTCCCCACCTCTCCGATCAGAGCCTTTTAGCCGAAGCAGGCCTACCGATCATCCAGCAAAGAACTAAATATAATACCATTATGATTTTACCGAGGATTCTTCACAGTAGGAACAAAACCTTTTTCAACATCCTCGAGACGTCTACAACTAGGATGAATGCATCGAACAAACAGTCCACCCTCATGCAATGCATAGCCCTGATCAATCCGAATTACTCGTCGAGCCTGACCATCCACAATGGTTGACTCCCAAACATTCTTTTATAAACACTCTGTCAAAGCACCAGAAACTAAAAACCAGCTCCAACGTATTTTTTCTGTTCTTCAACGAGGCTAGTGAGTTCTGAGACTACTACCACGTTTGCAGTGTCAAACGATCAGGGTGTCGCTATTACTGTCGGTGCTTTGACAATATATTGTTCGGTTTTTACAGCAGAAGCTGCAGCAATTTACGAAGCGGTTCTATTCGCCTCATCAACAGGAGATAAACATATAATATGTAGCGATAGTAAATCAACCATTGATGCACTTCAAAACTCAGCAAATAATTCATGGCTAATACAGAATATACGCGACAAACTCTTCCATCATGAAAATAGCATAAAAATAATGTGGGTACCAGGGCATGCTGGTACAAAAGGCAATGAGATAGCAGATAAACATGCAAAAGAAGGTAGTAGAGAGCCGTTGGTGTTCTTTCCCCACTTTACTACTAAAGACATCAAAGAACATATAAAAAAATACTGCCATCATATACATACATCTCCGAGATTGGACTAGCTACCAACATCACTACAGAGATCAAAACCCAACTGGTGTAAAACCTATCCACCCATCGGACTGCTTATGCCACAACATCAAGACGTTCACTCGTCTTAGAATAGGCACACTACAAGAACTCACAGCAATATTCTTAACGGTACCGATCAACCAAGCTGTCACCATTCCAACGCTCCCACCCAATCAGTCATTCACCTCATCGATGAATGCCCATTAATAAATTTCTTAAACTGTGTAACATCAAAGACATATAACATCACATACAACTAAATAACCATACTAAATATTTTCTTTTCACCATAATCTTAGTATTAAGAGCCGAAGGCCCTGGTAGCCAGTGCTGATTCTTACAATTGGATTGATTATTTATAATTAGTTCTCTTTTAAATAAATAAATAAAAAATATATATATTAATGATCCGGAGCGATTGTTCGTGCAGGCGATAACTTAAGTAAATATCTTCACAAAATTCCGTTTAAGAAAGCAATAGGCGCAGAACCGCTAAATTTTAAATGATATCTTATGAGCGAAATCGGATTACAATTACGTGTACTTTCCATAAAATACAAACTTAAGTTCCATACGATTATTTCCATTTAGAGCAAATAAAGACATATTTTCAATAGAGCGTTTTGAGGAAAATTAAAAAAAAAAAAACCAAATATGTTGTATGTTCCCTCCACTAAGGAAATGAATATGTTAGCACATTTCAAACATTTTTATTACTAAAGTAAAGTATTTATGTATAAGAAATTAAGATTTATAAATCATAAACTTAAATGAAATTAGTTTTAGATATTAGTACATATACAAAATTTAAAAATTAGTTTTGTTGTTGGAAAATTTTACGGATTGTTGATTGCTTTAGGCTGGTTTGCTTCCATTTTTTTTCATTTTCCACAAGACGAATCTTTAAAGATGTTAGTGGTTGATAGGCAAAAACATCACTTTTAGCAAACGTTTTCAAGCGAGAAATTTGTTTGAATGCTTCATTATAATTATTGATTAGATCCGAGTCTTCCACAGCTACCTCCTCAGAAGAATCACTTAAATCCTACCCAGTATTAGTAACCCCTTTATAATAAATTTCAATACTGTCATTTTCTGTGTACGTTATAAATATTTAAATAATCCTCTAATATAAAGACAATAAGTTGTGCAATTTCATTAAAATTAAAGAGCGTTGGTAATGGAATATCATCGTCAAGCTCAAGCAGATCGACGTTCGAATTTTGTATAAATTCAGAATTTCTGAAACAGTTTTCTATGTTTGATGCATCATTTTTGTTTTTGATAATTCTCATGCGGATTTAGCTGTATAAATATTTGATAAAATATTTTTTTTAATGAAGTTTCTGTATATGACTTTAAAGTTTTATATTTTGCCCTGATACAAGGGCTGGCATATGGAGGTTGTATTAGAAGATAGAAACTCTAAAGTTATGTTTGTCAGGCAGTTGTCTCTGGGATGAGAGGCATCATTATCTAAAAATAAAAGAATATTCCGAGATTTCATTTTTGTGTCAAGTTGTCCCTTCCACTCTATCATAATATCTGTTCTCATCCACGATTATTTGTTCGATTTTTAATCCACTAGTAAATCGGCAATTTGTATGTTTTTAAAAGCTCTCGGGCGGGCAGTAATCCGAAAATTTTGGAACCAAGAAATTTCCCCGCTGAAGAGAGCTGTCCGGCGATGAGAGCTGTAAGCAAGGAGAGCTTTCATTATATAGGGTGATTTTTTTGAGGTTAGGATTTTCATGCATTAGTATTTGACAGATCACGTGGGATATCAGACATGGTGTCAAAGAGAAAGATGCTCAGTAT
>NW_017537380.1:38541-78107 GCF_001853355.1 Bactrocera latifrons | reverse complement strand
TTTTTTTTTAAAAAAGTTATCAAGCTCTTAAAAAATCACCCGATACATACCTACTTATGTGTGGTTTTGCTTATCATTTCCAAAATACGCAATCGCACACTTGATCGTCAGATCTATAGTAAATTGTCACCGAAAAATTAAATACTTTTGTATTATAAATAAGGTTATTCAAAGATTCAGTAACCACTATAACAAAGAAATTAAAAGACATAGCGGCAAAGACATAACAGTTTGATAATCACAATTATTTCATAGAAAATTACACATTTCATAAAATCTTGATGATTAAATTCTATTTTTTTTTCAGATTTCTACCTTTGTGACACTCTGAAAAATAAAACAATGATGGATTTTTGATTAATACAAATGTCGCTATCTTAATAGGCAATAACAAATGTATAATTTTTAAATTTCCTTTTTTTTTTTTACATTATTCCGTATTTTAATTTGTCTGTGATTACAACTTAAGATATTTCTGGAAACTGCACTTAAAAAACTAGTTTGAAGAAAGAAGCTTTCAAAGTTTGACATTAATCTTATATTATTGTTGGAATCGACCAAGACAAGACACTAAAACGTTTATAAATTTGGAAATAGTTTGAATACTTTTTGGAAGGTATTTTGAATATCAAAACTATTCAATAATAAAAATAATGTTAGATTGATTTCTAGATGAAACATCCCAAAAAAAGAAACACTTTATTGAAATGAAACTTTGCACAAAACGTACTCTTATGATGTCATATCACATCTGAAAACTGACACACTTTCGGTTGGCTTAATTCATATATGTATATGAGTAAAATTCCGTATGCGGGAAATTGTACTTTTAATCGTTCTGAATAACTTTGCGTAAAAGAATATGTGTCTAAAAGCGATTTCGAACTATATTCTTACTACAAGTTACTACATAGGAAAATGATTTTATTTACCGATTGTTTTTATTGCGTAAAAGTAATCGAGTTGGATATAAGGTTGTAAATGATCAGAGTGACTTGACGAGTTAAAATCCGGGTGAGCGGCTGTACGTCCAAGATGTAATTTGAGTAAAATTAAGATATCGTAATGAAAGATGTGGGATAAGAACTTAAAAACGATGTGTATGGCACCGCTCCTAATAGATTTAATGTATACGAGTATATATGTATATCTCCCAAACTATTCACGGTCTATCACCCAAATTTGCACAAAACAAATAATTTTGACGCCCCTATTAACGATGTGCAACGATATAAAATTGGATATCCTCGTTCACTCCTCTTAGAACATGTTTGTCAAAAAGTAGTGAAAGTGCTATAAATGCATAAGAAACATTAAATTTTACATTCAGGATGACACAAGCGACCTTTATACATAGGAGCCGGGACCAAGATTGAACCATGTGAGTACCCGTTACATTTGGGTGAAATTCCATATCTCGAGATCTGCCAGGGGATTGTAAATCACCCGGCTGACTTTACTCTATACATATATTTACTTTTATATGATATACGTATATTTTTGAAATCTGTTTGAAAGCAAGTTCTCAAGTGTACCTGAATATGTTAAAAATTAATGTAATCAGCTTAGACATAATGATTTCTTGCGCAAGTTTGGTGCGGGATTCGTGGTGAGAGAGAGACTCCGTCGCCGAGTACTATCATTCACCCCGGTGAATGAACGTCTAACCACGCCCCGACGGACGATGTGACTAAAAATGCCTTCTATGAGTGCTTGGAAAGCACTTATGAGAGCTGCCACCGCCACGATGTCAAAATCGTGCTTGGCGGCTTTAACGCCAGGATGGGTAAAGCAGATATCTTTGGCATTACGGTCAGTAAATTTAGCCTCCACTAGGATCATCATCATCCCCAAATGGGTTGAGGCTGATCGACTTCGCCGAGGCCCGAAATATGGTTATCTGTAGTACTAGATTCCGGCATAAGAAGATACACCAAGCTACCAACCAGATCGATCATGTTGTGATAGACGGAAGACACGTCTCCCGTGTTTTAGGTCCTAAAATCGACTCGGACCACTACCTTATTGCAGCCAAGATTCGTACGCGCCTCTGTGCATCAAAGAACGCCCGCCATCAAACACAAGGAAGGTTCGACGTCGAGAAGCGAGAAGAAACAGGCTGCCTACCTCGCAACGTTACGATCGACCACAACACGTGCGGGATGGGATAGATACCGAGAGTTGGAGAGGGAAGCGAGACGCATTTGCATACAGAAAAAGAAAGAGGCCGAAATGAGTGAGTACCAAGAGCTTGATAAGCTGGCCGACAGGGGTAATGCTCGAAAATTCTACGAAAAAATGCGGCGGCTTACAGAAGGTTTCAAGACCGGAGCACACTCTTGCAGAACAGAACCCCCAAAGGTGATCTAGTCACCGATGCCTAGAGCATACTTCAATTATGGAGAAGCAGTTCTCCAGCCTGCTGAATGGCAGTGAACGCACAACGCCAGGAGAAGGCGAACCCGATTCCCCAATCGATGAGGATGGAGCAGACGTTCCATATCCCGACCAGGAAGAAGTTCGCATAGCAATTACCCGCCTGAAGAACAACAAAGCGGCGGGTGCCGATGGATTGCCGGCTGAGCTATTCAAACACGGCGGCGAAGAACTGATAAGGAGCATGCATAAGCTTCTTTGTAAAATATGGTCGGACGAAAGCATGCCCAACGATTGGACCTTATCAGGTGGTTTCAGACCTGGAAAATCAACAACCGACCAGATATTCACCATGCGCCAAATCTTGGAGAACACCGGTGAAAGGAGAATCGACACTCACCAACTGCCTTTACGCCGCGATGTTTGAGTTTGGTATTTCTGCAAAACTTATACGGCTGTGTAAGCTGATGTTGAGCAGCACCAAAAACTCCGTCAGAATCGGGAGGACCTCTCCTAGTCGTTCGATACCAAACGAGGTTTTAGACCAGGCGATTCCTTATCGTGCGACTTTTTCAATATGCTTCTGCAGAAAATAGTTCGAGCTGCAGAACTAAATAGAGAAGGTACCATCTTCTATAAGAGTGTACAGCTGATGGCGTATGTCGATGACATTGATATCATCGGCTTCAATACCCGCGCCGTTAGTTCTGCTTTCTCCAGACTGGACACGGATGCAACACAAATGGGTCTGACAGTGAACGAGGGCAAGACGAAATATCTCTGTCTCTATATCTGTTGACAGTCATAACTTGAAGTCGTAGATAATTTCGTCTATCTTGGAACCAGCGTAAACACCACCAACAATGTCAGCCTGGAAATCCAACGCAGGACAACTCTTGCCAACAGGTGCTACTTCGGACTGAGTAGGCAATTGAGAAGCAAAGTCCTCTCTCGACAAACAAAAACCAAACTCTATAAGTCACTCATAAGTTTGCAAATGTGTTTCACTGTGAACAGACGTATCTTTCCTCTGCTCCGTGTTTTATTATTTATTCTATATTAATGCCGTGTGTTTGCGGTCATAGGGTTGATCGCGCTCAGCCCAAGATCAGCTCCCATAAATGTAATCAATTCTTCCACTTGACGTGTATGAATTTATCACAGGCTGATGTGGATTTTTTGCTGCGTCAACATAAATGTAATCAATTCTTCCACTTGACGTGTATGAATTTATCACAGGCTGATGTGGATTTTTTGCTGCGTCAACATCAGTGCGTAATGCTCATTGTTCTGATATCTTAAATTCGCAACAACAAAACGCTGAACAATCAAATAACGATTTATCTGGACCCTTGTTGGAGCATAACAATCCAAATAAGGTAAATAGGTTGCTTAATTCTCTGGTGTTTGAAGTAAGTTCACTGAGAAGTGAACAATCGAAGGTGCTCACTTTAATACAACAACTATGTGATGATAAAAATTCGTTAATCGTTAAGCTCAACGAACTTAAATTAGCGATCTGCATTGTACAAAATAAATTGTCCGATAACGGCAAGTTCTCTGCACCAGCTTCGAATGCTCTCTCTACTGCTTCCGCCACTCTCACTGCTGCGACTGCTCTTGATATAAATGCTTCTCCGTCTAACACTGCTGTTTCTGCTAATAATGTGAGTGTGAAGTATCGCGCTCCCGCTACACCGAAAGCATTCTCTGCAGCTTCAACTACCGCTCCGTCTGCTGGTTGCTCTACTTTTTCTATTGCTGCTCACAATAGTTCAATCACAGCTCCGTCCAACGTTGCTGTCGGCGTGGATTACTGTGCTTCTGCGGCTCGACCTGTTGCTGCTCTCAATGCTGTTAATTATACCAATACATTTGCTGACACTGTTGCTAGGAATATCAACACTCACTCGAAAGGCAGAAACAATCCAACAGTTGCTGCTAAACCAGATCGCCCCTCTGTCGCTGTCAATGCTGCTCAATCAGCTGCCGTTGATGATTCTGTTAATCTAAACTGTTCTACTTCAATTACTGCTAATGGAAATTTAAAGTTAAAAGTGAACACTAGGAACAAAAAATCTCCAGCTGCTTCAACTGTGGTTGGTGTTAATGCCAATTGTGATCTCGATGTCGTCATACCTAAGAAATGGATTCACTTGTCTGTTTTAAGAACTCAGTCACTGAAGAAGATATTATATCTTTTGTGGTTAAACATGCTAATGTTGGGAAAGAGCATCTTGTATGTTATAAATTAATTAAGAAGGATACTGCTGTTAATAATCTTAAGAGTATAAACTTTAAGTTAGGCGTGTCCCCATCTTTTTTTAATGAAGTTTTCTCTTCTTCAGTGTGGCCTTCTGGCATTAAGTTGCATCCCTTCAAGTTTTTTCCAAAGGGAAGGGAAAACAGTGTTGTAGATTAGGTGATGCGCCTTTTAATGAACATTTTACTCGTTAATTTTCTGCACATTCCTCAACTGGCTCTTGTCTTCACATTTGGACTTCGGTATTATCGTTATTGCTGAGACTTGGCTGAACTCTAGTTACTTTGATAGTGAATATTTTGACCCAAATCTCTACTATGTCTTCCGTAAGGACAGAGATCATGAAAAAACTGGCTGTTTAAGAGGGGATGGTGTTCTCCCTGCAGTTCATCTCAAATATCGTCCTCGTTTAATTATGCTTGATAATGATGATTCTATTCTGGACCCAATATGTATTTGTATCAATGACGCTCTGTTCATTGCAGTCTCATACATCCCTCCTAATAGTCCTCTAGAGTTGTATAAGTTGCACGCAAATAATATTTCCTCGCTGGTWTTAAATAATGTGAAAGAGAATAATATCTGTGTTCTGGGTGACTTTAATTTAAGCATTATCGTCTGGTCTAGTTGTTCCTATAGTCCTGTATAGTTGTATAGGGAATAAGACCTCCAATTTATCGTCTTCTCAGGAGTTAGTTCTCATCGATAGCTTGCTTAGTCTCAATCTCATTCAAATCAACTCTTATTCAAATAGTCTGGATCGATTTCTAGACTTAGTGTTTCTTAGTGATAATTTAAAATTTAGGTTTCTCGATGGATTCTCTACAATTACTCCAGCCACCATCCATCATTCTCCGCTAGCATTTGAGGTGGATACTTATCTTTTCGCTTATGTTAAACCTACTGATGGACCTGGTTTTAATTTGGCATATTGTGATTTTGAACGACTCAATAATCTCCTCGATGAGATTAAATGGGATGATCTACTTTCGGGTCTAGATACAGCTAATAGTTTCGCGGTTTTTAAGAAATCAATTCAGGAATTTTGTCATTATAATATCCCGCTCAAACATATACAACCATATAAGTTGCCTTGGTACACTAAGAACCTCAAACGTTTAAAAAATCTTAAAAATAAATACTATAGAAAATTCTCTTCAACTAAATCTCATGTTTCCTTTGTTCAATATCAGCACTACACAAAACTGTTTAATGAATTGGATAAGTTTCTCTATAAAAGGTTTATTAATAGTACGGAGTCTACAATTAAGTCGAACCCTAATTTCTTTTGTAACTTTGTAAAATCTAGAAAAGCGTGTTCGGCTATTCCCTCGGTATTACGGTGGGGTGATAAGTCCGCATGCACCATTGGCGAAATCTCCAACTTGTTTGCTGAATTTTTCAAATCGAATTATACCCACGATGATCCTGGTAATAGTTCCACTTTTTCAGCTAATAATTTCCCTTCCATAAATTTTGGCACACTGCGTCATTCACAGGATGATATTGCCAAAGCTATTTGTGATATTAAGTTTTCCTCCAAATTGGACTTGGATGGGCTTCCACCTGTACTTATAAAAAATTGTACTGCCTTGGTATATCCTCTCATRCTCATCTTCAATAAGTCTCTCTCCTCTGGGAATTTTATTTCTGACTGGAAATTTACATGCATTACCCCTATTCTTATAGGTGGTCTACAGCTTCGAAAATTTTTGAGTCTTCTGTTAAAAATAAAATATTTTTTGCAGTAAAATCAATAATTACTTTCAATCAGCATGAGTTTGTCTCTGGGCGCTCCACTGTTTCAAACTTAGCGGTTTTTAGCGATTATTGTGTGTCTGCATTCTCCGCTGGATTTCAGGTAGACTGTGTCTACACAGATTTCTCTAAGGCCTTTGATAAAGTTTCACACAACATTCTAATTAAAAAACTATCTTCTTTAGGGTTTCATTCGGTCTTCTTGCAGTGGATTGAATCATATCTGCACAATAGACGGTGCGTTGTCAGTGTCGATGGAGTGTCATCTAATTCATTCATTGCGTCTTCGGGAGTGCCACAAGGAAGCGTCTTGGGTCCACTTCTSTTTGTGCTGTTTATCAATGACATTTCCTGTTGCTTCTCTTTCGCTAACTTTCTATTATATGCAGACGACTTAAAAATTTTTGCAATAATCAAAAACTCTCAAGATGTATTCAAACTTCAATGTGATATTGATGCTTTTTATGATTGGTGCCTGAAATCGAGCCCTTTTTTGAATCTAGATAAATACTCTCAGAACTCTTATGGTAGGGGACGTAACATCTTATCTACAAGTTACAATATTTCTAATTGCATCCTAAAATGTGTTACTGAAATCAAAGATCTTGGGGTAATCTTTGACAACAGATTTTCTTTCAGTAATCACATCAACTACATATATTACTTCCAAATCATTCTCTGTGCTCAACTTTGTCCGTCGAAATGCTTTAAATTTTTCCGACCCCTACACGTTAAAATTACTGAATACATGCTTTGTTCGGTCCATGTTCATTTGGAGTCCACATTGCATATCGTCAATTAATAGGATCAAGCGTGTTCAAAAGATTTTTCTTAAATTTGCTCTCCGCTCCCTAAAGTTTGTCGACCCCATACTATCGTATACATTTCGTTTATTGCTTTTACATCTTAAATTACTAGATAATCGGCGGTCTGTTCTCTACCTTTCATTTGTTTTCAATGTAATTAATGGGAATATTGACTGTCCCTATTTATTAGGGAAAATTAACTTCAACACTCCTCAGCGTTGTCTCAGGTCTATTTCCCCATTCTATTACAAAAAAGAAAGTACTAATTTTGCTGAATATGCTCCTCTCAAGCGTGCTATGCGTGAGTTTAACTCGACTTCCGAAAAACTTCTTCTTGATTTTTTGCACTCTAGGGTATCTTTCATTAATACCCTCAATTCTGTTTTTTAATTTAAGTTGTCTATCTATATAATTGTAATTCAGTTTTTTTAGAGTTCTAATTTGCGTCCTAATTTCTCCACTAGTCTGTAAGAATTAATGTTCATAGACTTACTAAATAAATAATAATAACAATAATAATAATAATAATAATAATAATAATAATAATAGTAATAATAATAATTTCCGTCCTGCTATATGGTGCAGAGGCTTGGACGATGTCAGCAACGGCTGAGTCGACGTGGCGAGTTTTCGAGCGAAAAGTTCTGCGAAAGATTTATGGTCCTTTGCGCGTTGGCCACGGCGAATACCGCATTCGATGGAGCGATGAGCTGTACGAGATATACGACATTGACATAGTTCAGCGAATTAAAAGACAGCGGCCAGCGTAGGTCATGTTGTCCGGATGGACGAAAACACTCCATCTCTGAAAGTATTCGACGCTGTACCCGCCGGGGGAAGCAGAGGAAGAGGAAGACCTCCACTCCGTTGGAATTACCAAGTGGAGAAGGACCTGGCCTCACTTGGAATATCTAATTGGCGCCACGTAGCGAAAAGAAGAAACGACTGACGCGAAAGTTGTTAACTCGGCTATAATCGCGTAAGCGTTGACTACGCCAATCAAGAAGAAGAATATAGGAATATGAAAAGAATGCTAGATGCTAGAAGAATGTACTAGATTCTTTCGAAATCGGTTGGTCAGGTCACGAGATATGTGATTTCCCCAAAAAGTGGGAGGTGCCAAGCCCATAGTACAATTTTTGCACCGGATTGACTAAAGTCTACTAACTCGGAGCTAGAATTTAATGTCTCTGGCGTAATTAGTTATTGATTTGTTGCGCTTTTAGTAGTTTCCAACAGTACCGTTATATGGGGAGTGAGCGGGGTTATCTTCCTATTGCATCCATCTTTACACTGACTGTAGGAGGTTCTTATAATATTGGTGCTAGGCAAATTTGGTTGTTGAAGCTTTAGTTATGTACATGAAGCATATTAGAGGGCGGAGCCACGACAACGTTTTCAAAAATTTTTGCATGGACAGACGTACCCGAATTTCAACTTTGCTCGTCATCCTGATCATTTATATTCATATGTATATATATACACTATATATCTCGCTTGATACGAAAACCGTTATTAATTGGTCTATGTCTAAACCTCACATCTCCCACATTTATATATATATATTTCGATCTCTATATAAACTCATATCATATACGTAGATTGTGACAAAAAAGCACCTGGAAATTATAATTAAATTCCTCGGGTAAATAATACTAAAAAAAATGTATATTGCTAAGTTGGTGAGATTGTTTTTAAATACTATGTTATCAAATATGAGCGCCATCTGTCAGCAGGTTGTTAAGTCGGTGCACCCCAGTAGTGCGTTGCGATTTTTTTTATTTATTTTTTTGATGTCGAACAAAGAATTTGTCTCATATCTTGTAATTCTAAAAAAAAAATTTGTGCGAAATTGATTGCGAATATTGAAAAAAGCTTACAGTGATTCTTCTTCTTTACTGGCGTAGAAACCGGTTACGCGGTTACAGCGAGTTAACAGCAGCGCGCCAGTCGTTTCTTCTTTTCGCTACCTGGGGCCAATTGCATATTTCAAGCGTAGCCAGGTCCTTCTTCACCTGGTCTTTCCAACGGAATGGAGGTCTTCCTTTTTCTCTGTTTCCCTCGGCGGGAACTGCGTCGAATACTGTCAGGCCTAGAGTATTTTCATCCATTCGGACGACATTACCTAGGCAGCGTAGACGCCGGCTGCGCTGAAGTGTGTCAATGTCGTCATATATCTCATACAGCTCATCGTTCCAGCAAATGCGATATTCGCCGTGGCTAACGCGCAAAGGACCATAAATCATGTATCGTCTGCTCATCAGACGTTGTTATCGTCCATGACATTGTTGTTGCAGTTAATTCTGGTTCAAGATAAATGAAATTATCTACAACTTCGGTATGACTGTCAACAGTGACGTGAGAGCCAAGTCGCGAGTGTGACAACTGTCTGGTTGACATGAGATATTTCATCTTGCCCTCTTTCACAGCCAGATCCATTTGCTACGCTACCTTATTCAGTCAGGTGAAAGCAGAACTAACGGCGCGGTTGTTGAGGCCAATATCATCGCCATACACCAGCAGCTGTAGACTCTGACATAAGATTGCACGATTAAGTTCTGCATTTTGAATTATTTTCTCCAGTAGCAGGATGAAGAAGTCGCACGATACCTCATATGGTGTTGGAGCTTTTGGTGTTCTTCAACGTCAGTTTACACAGTTTTATTAGTTTTGCGGGGATACCAAATTCAGACATAGCGTGTCGATATTCTTTTCACTTTTCTTTTTCAAGTTTCGTCGCTTGTTGAATCCAATCAGTTTGTTGACAGTTACTTTAATCTTTCACACAATTCGCACGATAGAACCTTTTAAGCCATGTTGAGGAAGCTTATCCCACGGTAGTGCGATCCCTTTGAAAAAGCTGATGTATGCTCCTTATCGGCGGGTAATTGCTACTCGAACTTCTTCATGGTCTAGCAATGGAACGTCTGCTCCATCGTGATCGATTGGAGAATCGGGTTCGCCTTCTCCCGGCGTTATAGTTTCACTGACATTCAGCAGGCTAGAGAAGTGTTCCCTCCATAATTTTAGTATGCACTGGCCATCAGTCGCTAGATCATCTTTGGGGGTTCTACAAAAGTATGCTTCGGTCTTGAAACCTTATGTTATTCCCCGCGTCTTTTCGTAGAATTTTCGAGCAGTACCCCTGTCAGTGATTCAGTTTTTCAAAAACACAAGCCTAGGAGTGGTACAAACATTCAAAGATGGTCGAGAGATAGTTAAAGACATTTCTGGTTCTGGATGACATTCGGCCCATTACACTGTCGAAACTATTAAACAAAAAGAAGGATATAGTGGTTGAAAATTGTCAGAAATGGAGTGGTGGATATCTTGGATATGAAGCACGTTCTTGCTCGACTCATTCCGATAATACTGAATTTTTTTTAAAAAAGAGTACCGTAAACTAGTCTTTGACCATCCTTGGTCGGTTTTCGAAGAGTTGAAAAGTCGTTGGCATAAGTGTATAACATCTAATGGTTAGTGCTTTGAAGACGACAAAATAAATATTGGTCATTCTCCGATCTTCGTTGCCATGCGGGTATCGTGACTTTCTTTATTCAATTGCGCATGGTGATATTACCAGTTACGACTAATATTGCGTCACCTGTATCTGAGGGTACTGCTCTGTATAGTAAGAAACTGTTGCTTGTTGACATTCTCTTTTCTTGTGTAGTCTCTCTTATATTGCTCTTTAGTATACTTTCCTGCGGCGTGCTGGATATAGAATGTGCTGCACCTACCTTAACTAATATTAACTATTAACTTGACCTGGGAGGCTACAATTAATATATGGGATGTTTTTAGGGCAAAGAGGCAGGCTAATTGCAGGCTCAGGTGTTCTTTAAAACGTATTTTCAAGAATCCTCAATGACTGACTTGTTCCCCATATGGTTTGTTAGAATAACGAAAATTATTGGTTTCAATAAGGTACCTCACACAGCATCACCAATCAAATGGAGTAAAGTCCGCCTTATGTGCGAAAATCCTGATGTTAGTTATGTGGGGACTAAGTCAAGATTTCGCCCGATTTTATCCATTTTAGGCACAAAGTTACACTGTTAGGAGTATTTTCATTGAGAAAGCTTATATATTGGCAAATACATGTGTATATGCAGTATAAAGCGTCCCGAAAGGCCTAACAGATTTGTATAAGATATATGTGTGCTAAGGAAAACACGATATTTGTGGTACAAAATCTGCTTTAGGTACTGGGGTCGAAATATTCCGCACCAAGAATCTTAAGCTGTTGCTGTTGGTAATAGGATAACACACTCCAATGGCATTATTTGCGCAAACTTTTTTCTTGTCAAGAAACCAATTTAATTTGGATTTGTGTTATATGCGAATATTATATGTGGAGAATGGAGACATGTGTACAAGTTTACGACAGTGAGGAAAGTTTTCTAATTGCCATTCAGTTTGAAATTAAGTATCGTCTGTGTAGCCAGATTGAAGGCGAGCTAAAATGAGAATGCGAAACATCCCCTCCACAGGATTGTGCGCTGAGTTTGCGACCCGCCACGTGAAAAACACTACAACTGATAAGAAGAAAGCATCCTCGGATGAGAGACCCTCTTTGAGATGACAACCATGGAAAATCTGTTAAGGACTGCGATTTAAGGGCATGCACCGGTCCCTTAATTGGAAAGGTAATGCTGCTCATCTCTCCACGCTGTCCTCGTTAGAGTAAAGGTTGACATCACCGCCAACCAAGAAATGCGATGGCCGGGACATGGACTGAGACGAGTAGGACCTTGTGCAATTTTCTGCGCTGGCGATATAAAGGAACGCAAATTTGGTGTGGGATTCGTATTAGGAGAGAGACTCTGTCGCCGAATCGTGGCTTTTGCCACGGCGGATGAAAGTCTAGCCACAATTCCCATCAAAGCGAAGTTCTTCAGTATATCGCTGATTTGCGCCTATGCCCCGACTGATGAAATGGACGATGTGACCAAAAATTCCTTTTATGAGTGCTTGGAAAGCACTTATGGGAGCTGCTCCCGCCACGATGTCAAAATCGTGCTTGGCGGCTTTAACGACAGGTTGGGTAAAGCAGATATCTTTGGCACTACGGTCGGTACATTCAGCCTCCACGAAGAAACATCCCCAAATGGGTTGAAGCTGATTGACTTCACCAGGGCCCGAAATACGGTTATCTGTAGTATTACATTCCAGCATAAGAAGATTCATCAAGCCACCTGGCTGTTTCCGGATCGAAAAACCGCCAACCAGATCGATCATGTTGGGATAGACGGAAGACACGTCTCCAGTGTTTTAGATGTGCGCGTGCTCCGAGATCCTAACGTCGACGCGCACCACTATCTTGTTGCAGCCAAGATTGTGCAGCAAAAAATGCATGCCAACAAACACAAGGAAGGTTCGACGTCGAGAAGCTGCAATTATAACAGACAGTCAAACGATTTTATACTCGGCTTGCACTCCTGCTCTCTGAGAGCACTCGTCAACAACTTGGTATAAGGGAACTGTGGGACGGCATTTCAAACTCCTTACGTACAACTGCAACCGAAACCATTGATTTTCGGAAAGTGCAAAAGAACAGGTGGTACGACGAGGAGTGCCGTGTAGCAGCGGAGAGAAAACGGGTTGCCTACCTCGCAACGTTACGACCGACAACGACACGTGCGGGATGGGATAGATACCGAGAGTTGGAGAGGGAAGTGAGACACATTTTTAGACAGAAAAAGTAAGAGGCCGAAATGCGTGAGTACGAAGAGCTTGATAAGCTGGCCGACAGGGGTAATACTCGAAAATTCTACGAAAAAGTGCGGCGGCTTACAGAAGATTTCAAGACCGGAGCATGCTCTTGTAGAACTCCCATATACCATACGTATATGATGGAGGGAATACTTCCAACCTGCTGAATGGCAGTGAACGCACAACGCCAGGAGAACCCGAACCCGTTTCCCCAATCGATGACGATGGAGAAGACGTTCCATTGTCCGACCAGGCAGAAGTTCGAATAGCAATTACCCGCCTGAAGAACAACAAATCGGCGGGGGCCGATGGATTGCCGGTCGAGCTATTCAAAAACGGCGGCGAAGAATTGATAAGGAGCATGCATCAGCTTCTTTGTAAAATATGGTCTAACGAAAGCATGTCCAACGATTAGAATGAAAAGGAGCTGCCTTAATGCCGCGATGTCTGAATTTGGTATCCCTGCAAAACTTATACGGCTGTGTAAACTGACCTTGAGCGACACTAAAAGCTCCATCAGAATCGGGAAGGAACTCTCCGAGCCGTTCGATACCAAACGAGGTTTCAGACAAGGCTACTCCCAATCGTGCGACTTCTTCAACCTGCTTCTGGAGAATATAATTCGAGCTGCAGAACTAAATAGAGAAGGTACCATCTTCTAAAAGAGTGTACAGCTGCTGGCGTATGCCGATGATATTCTGCTTTCTCCGAACTGGACAAGGAACCAAAGGAGATGGGTCTGGCAGTGAACGAGGGCGAGACAAAATATCTCCTGTCATCAAACAAACAGTCGTGGTATATAATTTCGTCTATTTAGCAACCAGTGTAAACACTACCTATAATGTCAGCCTGGAAATACAACGCAAGATAACTTTTGCCAACAGGTGCTACTTCGGACTGAGTAGGCAATTGAGAAAGAAAGTCCTATATGGTGCAGAGGCTATATGGTGCAGAGGCATGGATGATGACAACAACTGATGAGTGGACGTTGCGAGTTTTCGAGAGAAAAGCTCTGCGAAAGATTTATGGTCCTTTGCGCATTTGCCACGGCGAATACCGCATTCGATGGAGCGATGAGCTGTACGAGATATACGACGACATTGACATAGTTCAGCGAATTAAAAGGCAGCGGCTAAGCTGGCTAGGTCATGTTGTCCGGATGGACGAAAACACTCCAGCTCTGAAAGTATTCGACGCTGTACCCGCAGGGGGAAGCAGAGGAAGAGGAAGACCTCCACTCCGTTGGAATKACTAAGTGGAGAAGGACCTGGCTTCGCTTGGAATATCCAATTGGCGCCACGTAGCGAAAGGAAGAAACGACTGCCGCGCTGTTGTTAACTTGGCTATAATCGCGTAAGCGGTGTCATACCAATTAAGAAGAAGAAGAATCTGACTGCCATCCAAAGAAATACTCAACAGCAGTGCATCGAGGCACAGCGAGGTCAAAGAGGCGACCAAATCAATACTCTTCCAACGAATTCTTTGGAGAATGCCCACCAGGTACACATTTAAAAAAACTTAAAAAGGTTCCAATATTTTGTATATCATCTGTATATATATTTATGTATATCTTCTGAAACTGAGAAAGAAACAACAGAAGTAATAGAGTAAGACAGAAAAGAGTAAGTAAGTATTCAGCAGGAATTAAAGTTGAACCGTTTGAAGAAAATTACGAAGCTGATGTTTTCGACCTTTAGACGATGATGCTGAGCAGAAAGGATAAGGTTTTGCACAAACGCACACAATTGCCGAAAAAGCGCAAAGATGTTTTAGATGAAACAAATCCTAATCTCACCGAAAAAGTAAAAGAATTTGTAGACTATGGAAAGCAGCCAACAAGTTTAGCTCGCCAAGCTGTTAAAATGCAGAACAAAGTTGAAGAAAAACAATATCGCGTCTGCACCAGCAAAGAAGATTAGCACTTTCAAAGTTATCAATACACAAATTGATCACTTTATAAGTATATATCCGACCGTGTCCACTGCCATAAAGTATTTTATATCGATTATTTTGGTGTTAAAAGCACAATGTAAAAATACTGATAATTCAACACTGGACTCTGATCTACCTGATAAAAACGACCTCAACTGGTGGTGCTGGTGGTAGTTGATGTAGATGAGAGTCAAAATATGGAAGCATCGACATTACAAATACAAAAGGAGTGCCAAATTTAAGAAAATTAAGTTTAAGAATCAAATATATTCAGTCTATTTCTTTCCCCCGGCAATAAGTTTATATATCATTGAACATGCTTAGTCAGCAGTGTAGTTTAGTTTAGTGTCAGCAAAGCCGAGATTCCATAATACATAAATATGTACTATGTGAAAACACATACACTTTAATAAACATAAATATCTATGTTCAAATATATTGAACGTACATGTATACGTGCATACAGTGTGCGACAAAACTAAAGCACGGAAGCTACCTACCTTGTCGGTAATTAAACTAATATTTATGTTTTTATGTCATAAATTATTTAATTTTTATTTTTATAACTAGTTCATTCATTCTTCTAAAATTAAACAAATTAACTCATTTAAAAATATATAAAATTCCATATATGAAAAACTCCAAAAATCTGGTGTTACAAAACTAAATCACGAAATGGTTTTATGATTGAAAAATTTATCTCTTTCAATATTTGGTTGCGTATCTCTTATTTTTCAATACAGTTGCACATCGGCGAGGCATGGACTCAATTAATTTATTTGATGTGTCCTTTACTTTTGCCTTTACTTTTACGTATATAACGTCCTTATTTTTAAAATTCTCATGTCTGATTTTTCTACCTATAATTTCCAATTGGTTCTCTATGGGATTGAGATCAGGTGATTGTGCGAGTCACTTCAAAACCTCAATCCTGTTATCAACAAACCATTGTTTTACACAAATAGCAGTGAGTTTCTAGTCGTTGTCTTTTTTAAAGCCATTCGGTCTGCCTACCAGCTTCAGCCCATCTGAATCTTTGATATTAAACAACGCCAGAAAAAAGTACAGTTTGCCATTTGGTAATCGTCCAATTTATGTGCATCCTCACATATACCAATCGCGTTAGTCTGTTCTTTAAAGAAATATATGTCTTTTTTGCACTAACTTGCTATAAACATGAAAACCCCTCATGGACAGCTCGACGTTGTATGGATCTCTATAATATATTTTTCTGTAACTGTCTTACAATAGATGTTGCCTATATAAAAGAGTAATTTTTTATTGTCCGAATAATCCTCACGTTCGGTTGTTTTCCGCGGCCTTCTACCTCCATGCGCTGTAATCAAAGAGCTTAATTTGCGAAATCGGCTAAATGTTCGGGAAACAATATTATTCAAAATTTTTTGCAATAGGCATAATCGATTCTCTTTTCTTAAAATCCTTAAAAAAAAAATCTAAAATGAACAGAATAGTTATTACGAGCCATTGATATATCTTTCACTTTAACATACAACAAACCGTATTTAATAACGAACTGCAACTGAATATACACTAATATTTTTCTAATTATTTAATAACTACACATATTCAACATTTTCTGATCATAAAAACCGTGAGACAAACAATTAATGTGCAATGTGCAATTAATGTGAGTTCTTAGTTATGTGCTTTAAATGTCACACCAGAAATTTTTGAAGTTCTTCATATATTTAATTTTATTTATTATTTTAATAAATTAATTTGTTTAATTCTTAATAATTTTAAAAGAAGACTACACGAACTAATAATACAAATCAATAAAACATCATGTAATGCATATTTCATGATTATATTCAGTTATATAACGAGAAGGTATATTCCGTGCCTTAGTTTTGTCGCACACAGTATGTACATAAACATACATATGCGTTTACATGCAATGCGCAAACAATAATAATAAAAATGCATATAGGAGTTCTAAACTAAATGGGTCAAGTCATACATTTACACTTTAGAAATCCAGATCAGATAACATTAAGAACACATATGTATGTATTGAATTGAACAAGCCCATATTATGCAGGATAAACAATATGCTGCAATACATACCAACATACATATATAAGATAAGATTCCTAAAATGGGATATAAGGAACTAAAATACAAAACAAAAATTAGAATGAATATTCTCAGCTCAAGAAAGGTCTTATTTTCCCCACCAAAGGTAAGAATTAAAAAATTCTTTTTTGAGAAAAAATTTTGATTTTACAAATGAAACACCGTGGTTGCAGTGCAAACTTCGAGATAAATATAAAAATATTACTAATAAAACGGATAACTCAAAGCTTGGGTTTTTGGGGAAGGCAGTCTTCCGCGTAATCTCATTGTCTTGGTACTCAAAATCGCCATTCTCCTTCCTCCTGCGTGTTGACGCACAGTTGATAACTAAACACCATTTTTTATTGGAGCTTAATCCGTTTTTCCTTCTCCAATCAAAAATAGCAGGAAAAGTACTTATTGCTCTTAACGAACTCATAACCACTTTGGCAGCTGGAGTTGAGCAGTGGATTTAGGGTGCCCAAATCACAATAAAAGCACATCAAGAAAATCAAAAGAAAAAAGTAGAGGATATTTGTCGTCATCCGCAGTGTTTTGTTGAACTCGTTTTTTTGTTGGTCATTGCAGGTTGATTGCATAATTTGTTGAGTACGAAAGTAGGAGAAGCACATTCATTGAGGCATACTTACATATGTATATGTTCTTGTACCTTCTTTGTGCAGCCTGGGTTTGAAGAAAGAAAAGCAAAATAAAATCTAGGATGTACCCAGCCAGCACTAGAATTGTTTTAAGGAAATATGGTCAGTGAATGTAAGGTGTATGATCATATCATATTAATGTAATTGACTGAATAAGCAGTCAAAAAGAAAAATATTTTTTCTCTTTTTACTCCTTTAAAGTGAATGATTGCTTAAGGAGTGCAAAATACGAAAAAAGTTGGCACTGGAGGTTTAAGTCCTATGTTGATTTATATGATAAAATAAAACTGTGACCAAAAATTTTGTCACCAGGCAAAACCGTAGTGGAGATAAAATATACCCCATACTCAGCACCCTACATAAAACTTTATATAATATATAAATATTATAATTCATCGTATTTTTGTTGGGGCACATATAACTAGATTTTCGCTAATTTTTTCTTCCATTTTTATCTACCTGTATTATTACGATTTGGATTTGATTCAACAGTTTCGATGGCACTGCCCAAATATTTTCATGGTAACCTTCGTAGTGGATTGCGCATCTCTTATGGGTACTCTGTGTGTTGTTTTATCAGTGGCAGTAATCTAATCAAAATCCCTTTCTACTCTAAGAAAATAATGTTAACACCCATGCTATAATACCATTCATTTGCTAACCAATGCATGAGAAATATTTTATTGAAATTTAGATAGAATTCTTTACTATTAATAGTACGTCTGTATGTCAAAACTGGGTTATATCGAATATATTCTTTCCTCATTTACCTAGTGTAAAGGTTTTCGAACTTGCGGTTGACTTTATACCATATCGGTATATCGGTCAATATGTAAGTCATCTCCATGATAACCAGATTATATCTTTACGCTCAGAATGGACAAAATTGGGTGAAAACTTACCCCAACCCCTATAAAACTAATACTATGATGTTCAAATATAGTGTTGGCTTTACTCCTTATAAGTTGTTAAGCTGATCATCTATATTTCGTTACTTGAAATGCAAAAAAAAAGTACCAACATTTTAAGAAATTTACAGTGGCGGAAATGAAACACGAAATAAAATGGAACATGAGTGAAAAAAATTTAATTTAATCATTAAAACTAATTTATACCTGAGCGCAGAACCTGAAAATGTAGAACATATGTATGCAGTATTGTGTATGTAATTTGAAGTAGTGAAGCGTAACCAATAAGACCCTCAATTTCGAATTTTTTGATGATACGTTATTTTGCATTTCAGGTGACCATATGTATGTATATACTTTAGATGATCTCTGACGTTTCCCTCTACTTGTCTACGTCTTGCAAACTGCATATCGTCATCTAAAATGTAAAATAACGTATGATCAAAAAATTCGAAATTTAGTGTTTTATTGATTATGATCCACTACTTCAAACTAGATACATATATGTAAGTACATATCTACAATATTTTAAGGTTCTGCTATCAGATATAACCCAGTTTTTACCAATATTTAAATTTTGTGTAACTCATGTTCGATTTTATAATGTGTTTCATTCTTTCCCTTATGAATTTCCGAAAATGTTGTTAGATTATTTAGCATTTTAGGTGACGATATACTCTGTAAACGTAAAAATGGTCACATTAGGCCGCGGCCACGCAGTAAACGACTGAGCGATGAGCGGCTGAGCTACGATTTTGAGCGACGTATGGCTTTTTACTGAGCGACTGTTGTTGAGCGATTAGTTGCTAAAATGCCGTTGTCAAGGGCTGTACAGCGTATATTACTGCTTGAGAATAGATATCATGTTTATAGAATCTTGCTACGTATAAAAAAAAGAAAGTATGGTGTTCATCCTATAAACAAAACAAGATAGAGATTCAGTGAATTTAATCATTTATATCAAAATCTACGTACATTTACAGAAAGATTCTTTCAATATCTACGTATGTCTATACAATCTTTTGATATATTGCTTGAAAAAGTTCGTCCTAAATTAACAAAACAAAGGAAAGCAATTCGTGCAGAGCAGAGGCTAGTTTTGACCTTGAGGTGAGTTAAACATAAATT
The DNA here is from genome assembly GCF_001853355.1 of Bactrocera latifrons. Classification (NCBI taxonomy): domain Eukaryota; kingdom Metazoa; phylum Arthropoda; class Insecta; order Diptera; family Tephritidae; genus Bactrocera; species Bactrocera latifrons. The sequence goes on along the minus strand of NW_017537380.1, from coordinate 58,486 downwards.
TCATTTTATTCATGTATTTAAGTTAAACATAATATTACATATATACTTTACTGTTTGTTCTGATTATTGGAAAACGATGTCCGGTATTTGTTTAAAATTACATTTTGTATTTCTCCTCTGACTTCTAATTTTTCAATATTAGTCTTAGTCTTCTTCACTTAGTAGATCGTTAATCAAAGTCGAATAATTAGGATTGCAACATTGATATTGCTCTGGTTCCAAAAGATTCTCATCCATAGGATTCGGAACAACGCTTTTTTTAATGAAGCTCATCAAATCATAATATGGCCACTTAACTTTAACTATAAGAGCTTCGGAGCCCGATTTTGCTGGTTGACTCTTTTGCAGATTTCTCCTGTATGTGTCTCTTAAATTCTTCCATTTTCCTTTTGCTGCTTCTCCTGAAATGTTATTAGTATATTGAATTAAATTATATTACATATTTGCAGGTTTTTAGCTACAGGACATTCGTTTCGTGATTCAGCTTTTGATTTTCGCATGGGCAGAAGCACAGTCAGTTTAATTATTTCAGAAACATGCGAAATCATATGGAAAGAACTTTTGGAGGAGTATATGCCTATACCAACAACAGACCGCCTTAAAACTATCATAAATGATTCCTATAGGCGTTGGAAATTTCCGAACTGTTTTGGCAGTATTGATGGCAAACACTGTCAAATTAAGTGTCCGGCAAATTCTGGCTCAAATTATTTTAATTATTTGCCCTAATTTTCCGTAGTACTGCAAGGTGTAGCAGATGCTGACAAAAAAATTGTAACTATAGAAGTGGGAGGAAGAGGAAAGCCAAGTGATGGCGGTACTTTTTCTGGATCAACATTATTTCGATTGTTTGAAGCCGATAAATTGAATGTTAATCTTCCCCAAGCATTGCCAAACTCAAATACTATTTTACCTAATTTTCTGATTGGTGATGAAGCTTATCCACTGAAAACATATTTGTAAAGACCTTTTCCACGTATGAATTTAAATGCGAAAACAGAAAATTTTAATAATCGACTTTCAATAGCAAGAAAATGCATTGAATGCGTATTTGGAATATTAACCAGTAAATGGCGTTTTTGGCGAAAAGCCATTGAAAACAACACCAAGAACAGCTACATATTATTTTAATTAAATGTGCTTGTGTACTGCACAATTTTGTGAGGTAGCGCGATGGCGATAGTGATCTTCATTACTTACAAACAACAACAACTATAAACAATGCTAACGCTCAAACAAATACCGTTGATCGAGAACAACAGCAAAACTTCAACAGAAGCAGCCAAACAGCATTAAATATACGTAATGAATTAACAGAATACTTGTGGTAGTTTGGACGTTAAATTCCTCTTAAAATTTTAATTTTATCATGTTAATATGTTAACAATCAATTTTTTTATGAATAAAAAAACACTCACCAGAACAACCACATATTTCTCCCAGTTTTTTCCATATGTTGTCAGTGATATTTTTATTTTTGAAGTCTGCCACAAAACCGGGTAGCTTTGCACCTCAGAAATAAGCATTTCAATTTTAAATTTGTCCATTCTTTCTGTTCGCCGCTCAGCAGTCAACTGAAAATTAGAACATGTCTCAATTGTTAAGCGACGTCGCTCAGTCGCAGAGAAATCGCTCAGCCGCTCATCGCTTACTGCGTGGCCACTTCAATGTGTTCAATATGTTTTAATTTCGTCGCTCATCGCTCAGTGCGTGGCCGCGCACTTAAGCGTGCGATAGGAAACAAAGAAACTTGAAATTCTTTCCCACTAGTGATCTACGGCATTTACTTTTTCCATACAGTTATAGTTATAACAAAATGAATGAAAAAAATTAACAAAATTTTCTATACTAACCTTCAGTGGCACCCGGTCGTTTAAGACTATTATAACAAGGTTCTTAGAGATGTTGTTTTTTAATATATACATACATACATATGTATCTATGTATGTATAAGCGAAGAATTTATCAAAGTGAAAAAAGCAATAGAGTAAGGGTAAAAAAATGGTGTTATATCTAACGCTATGTTCCGTCGTAACTGTGATCATTTTTGACCGGTGGCGATAAGGGAAAAGGAAGAAACATGTGACCTACACTAGTAGGCATTTTAAATTCTAAAACATGTTGTGTATGAACTTGAACATATTATATAATATTTGCATTGAAATTAGTTTTTTTTCATACATCTTTAGTTGTGACTGCTCCTATCGGAATTGTTTTTTATACTCTTGCAACCAGTTGCTTTGTACAAGTAGTATTATATTTTTGTTTACCTAACGGCAGTACATAGTACCCAAAACTAATCGAGATAGATGACGAAAAAAGTTGAAATCCGGTCTATTTGTCTGTCCGTTCAAGCTGTAACTTAAGGAAGAATTGCAATGCGGGGTCCTTGGTACAAAAAAAAAAAACAAAAATTCGCGCTCGTAAATAAGCGTAATCGGACCAATGCCACACCCACAATTCGCCATAAGTTCAATATATAAGATATAAAACTAAAATTAGATACAGGGGATCGTAGTAGCAAGGTAAGTCTTTATAGAATTTCCATAGGTAGTATGTAATAAAAAACTATGAAAACTCCACGCAGCCTTTCTTAAATGGTCGAATATCTCGAGAAGTATTAATGATAGCGTTTTTGGCTTTGGACATTGTTTGTAGGAAATTTTATTTGCTACAAAAAATGTTCAAAGAATGAAAAGGCCGAAAAAGGCTTGGCTTAATGTGCCAAATGACCGTAATTAAAAAAATATCAATTTAAATGGAATTTACGATCCATCCTTGCATGCTTTAAACGCGATGCGCTTAGGTTATGCTTCACTTCCACCTTCCACCTGAAAATCGTAAAAATAAGTACACATGTTTATTTATAAATATTATAATTGATATATTTAGACTAGTATCCATACCAAGTACATTTCTACCCTTCAAGCGTCGAGATTTTTATTTTTTAATTATATAAATATTTCATAAAAAAAAGAAAAAGACAATCATTATCGATTATCACTAGATTTTTTTATACTTCATAACCGTTAACAGAAAGTAAGTATAATTTTAAAATTTTTACAATATTTTTATTGAAAATAATTGTTTAGCGATATTCTTATGACCTTCCATATTATAAAAAAAAATCATTATTTTATACCATAAAACACAGTAATTTAAATGTTCTATCTAGTTATTTCTTTCTCCAAGTGAGTGACCTCTCTTTTGATGACGACCATGGCAAATGAATTAAGGACTATGATTTGAGGGCATGCACCCGGAATGTCCGGTCCATTCATTCGGAAGGTGCCGCTGCTCAGCTGGTTGATGTACTCGTGAAAATAAAGGCTGATATCACCGCCGTCCAAGAAAAGCGACGGACAAGGACTGAGACGATTAGGTCCTTGTGGCATTTAGTACAGTGGACCTGTAAAAGAGCCCGATGGAAGAGACCACAGATGACTTCTATGCGCGCTTGGAGCACAACCATGAGAGCTGCCCCGCTACTATGTCAAAATCGTGCTTGGCGACTTGGGCAAAGAAGGTATTTTTGGCACGACGGTCTGTAAATTTTGCTTCCACGGGGAAACATCCTCAAATGGGTTGAGGCTGATCAACTTCAGCGGGGATCGAAATATGGTTATCTGTAGTACTAGATTCCAGCATAAGAAAACTCATCAAGCTACCTGGCTGTCTCTGGATCGAAATACCACCAACTAGATCGATCATGTTGTGATAGACGGAAGTATTTTAGACGTGTGTTCAAGATCCTTACGTACAGATGCAACCTATACCATTGGTTTTCGGAAATTGCAAAAGAACGAGGATTGCCGTGTTGCAGCGGAGAGAAAACAGGCTGCCTACCTCGCAACGTTAAGATGGACCACAATAGACACCGAGAGTTGAAGAGGGCAGCGAGATGCATTTGCAGACAGAAAAGGGAGAAGCCAAAATGCGTGAAAAGCTTAACTAGCTGGCCGACAGGGGCCGCGAAAAAATGCGGCAGCTAACGGAAGGTTTCAAGACCGGAACATACTCTTGTAGAATCCCCAAAGATGATCTAGTCACCGATGCCCAGAACATACTAAAATTACTACTGAATGGCAGTGAAAGTGCAACGCCAGGAGAAGGCGAACACGATCAATGACGATGAAGCAGACGTTCCATTGCCCGACCATGAAGAAGTTCGAATAGAAATTACCAGTCTGAAAAACAACAGAGCAACGGGGGCCGATGGATTGACGGTCAAGCCATTCAAACACGGCGGCGAAGAACTAATAAGGAGCATGCATCAGCTTCTTTGTAAAATATGGTCGGACGAAAGCATGCCTAACGACTGGAATTTAACAGTGCTCTGTCCAATCCACAAAAAGGAACCCACAAACTGCACCAACTACCATGAGAAACTCTTCCTCAACATCGCGTATAAGGTTTTATCGAGCGTATTGTGTGAAAGACTAAAACCCAGCATCAACGAACTGATTGGACCTTATCAGTGTGGCTTTAGACCTGGCAAATTAATAATCTACCATATATTCACCATGCGCCAAACATTTAGAAAAACCTATGAAAGGAGAATCGACAAGCACCACCTCGTCGTCGATTTCAAAGCATCTTTCGACAGCACGAAAAGGTGCTGTCTTTATGAAACCATACCTGATTTTGGTATTTTCAAAAATAATACGACTTTTTAAATTGACGATCAGCAACATCAAAAGCTCCGTCAGAATCGGGAAAAACTTCTTCAAGCAATTCGATACAAGCAGGTACGATCTTTTATAAGAGCGTACAGTTGCTGCCGTTTTCCGATGATAATGGTATCATCGGCCTCAGCACCCGCGCCGTTAGGTCAGCTTTCTATAGACTGGAAAGAAAATAAAGCGAATGCCCCTGGCAGAGAACGAGGGCAAGACACAATATCTCCTGTCATCAAACAAACAGTCGTCGCACTCGCGAGGTGTCTCTCACGTCTCTGTTGAAAGTCATAACTTTGAAGTCGTAAATAATTTCGTCTATTTAGCAACATTTGTAAACACGACCTACAATGTCAGCCTGGAAATACAACGCAAGATAACTCTTGCCAACAGGTGCTACTTCGGACTGAGTAGGCAATTGAGAAATAAAGTCCTCTCTCGACGAACAAAAACCAAACTATATAAGTTACTGCCCGTCCAGCTATATGGTGCAGAAATATAGACGATGACAATAACTGATGAATGGACGCTGCGAGCTTTTGAGAGAAAATTTTTTCGAAAAATTTATGGCCCTTTGCACGTTGGCCACGGCGAATATCATCGAATGCGATGGAACGATGAACTGTAGGAGATATATGACGAGATGGACATTGTTCAGCGAGTTAAAAGACAGCGGCTACGCTGGCTAGGTCATGTTGTCGGAATGGGTGAAAACACTTCAGCTTTGAAAGTATTCGACGCTGTACCCGCCGGGGGAAGCAGAGGAAGAGGAAGACCTCCACTCCTTTGGAAGGACCAGGTGGAGAAGGACCTGGCTACGCTTGGAATATACAATTGGCGCCATGTAGCGAAAAGGAAAAACGACCGGCGCGCTGTTGTTAACTCGGCCATAACCGAGTCTACGCCAATTAGGAAGAAGACCTATCGATGGGGTCGCCTTACGAACGCACCTTGATATTCTACTTCAAAAATTTTGAAGCGGTTATCGGACACTAGGTGGTCAGTCCGAGCTTATGCTGGTTTTAGCACTGTTAAGCAAGTACAGTAAAAGCTCTTTATTCGTGGGGTATATGTTCCCTAAATATCAAGCGAATACAAAAACCGTGAATACGGGATGGTAATTTGTATTTGATTATAGGGGATATGTTCCTAGGTGACAAAAAAAAACAAAAACAAATAGGTATATAAAAACATAATTTAATTTAAGATTTTGAACATTTTAATTAATTATCTTAAGGCTTAGGCAATGGTTTGAAGAATTGTAATTTCTTCTTGCTTAGCGGTTTTCAAAAGTTCCTTCAATTCAGACAGACAGATCAATGTTCATAAAGAAATCGCAGAACTCATTTGTCATACTTAAACATTCACTCAGATTTTTTAAATGAGATGTCACGTTTCCAGTGCTCTTCTTCAATAGGTTGTGAATTTGACATTTCCTCCAAGTCGGTTTCAGTCAAATCTTCATCTTGCGATTCAAGCAATTCCTGAATATCACTTGATTCTATCTGTTCGAACCCATCTCGCTCTATTCCATTCGCGATTTCGGTTATGTTTGCCGTCAAAATTTGAGCTTGCACAGATTCTTCGTCATTTTCTGTAGTCAGAGCAGGCCAGTTTTTTCCAGCATGACTTCAATGTGTCTGGCTTCAGTTCTTCCATTGATTATTTCGTGTTTACGATGCATTTTGCTATGTCAAATTTCTTCCAGCATTCTATAACATTCATATCTGGATTACATTCCATATTACCCAATATGATTTTGAAGGTTCGTCTAATGTATTTGAGCTTAAAGGCCTGGATTATTCTTTGGTCGATAGGTTGAAGCAAAACCGTCGTGTTGGTAGGTAAAAATGTCACTTCTATATTTGGATGCATAGTTTCAAGTTCGCAAGGATGACCTGGTGCATTGTCCAAAACCAGGAGCGCTTTAAAGTCTTAATTCTGTTTTTTTACATAAGTTTCAACTTCAGAAACAAAAAGTTCTGGAACCAGTCACAGAAAATAGCACTTGTAACCCACGCTTTCTTATTAGCACTTCGAGGATTAAACGATCTGGGGCTTAATGACACAATCTCCAGATGCATTGTAACATAGCAGCAGTGTAACTCTATCCTTTGCTGACTTAAATCCAGGAGCAGACTTTTCACTTTTAGAAATAAATGTTTTGTTTGGCATTCTCTTTCAAAACAGTGCAGTTTCGTCTGCATTAAATATTTGCTCAGGTTTGTATCCTCTATCAGCTATTAGGTTTGCAAATTCTTCTGAATATCGCCCGGCTGTAGCAGCGTCTTCAGATGCAAAGCGGCTTTTACTATAAACGGAACAACAATATTTAAAAATATATTTTATTTATTGAGGCATAGGGTTGCTTTTGAAGGTTCGTCTAATGTACCGATGGCGGCGAAGGCGGCCTGTGTCAAAATCCTCGGCGATATCATTTAACAACATTACTTTAGGCTAACTTGTAAAAAGATCTATTTTACTTTTTTATTAGTCCATTTGACAAGAATATTGGGTTGGATACCTATTGGAATAATTTTATTATTAAGTACCTATGTACTTATGAGATCCGCAAATAAATTCTTAGTCGCGAATATAGAAATTGGATTTTTACTGTACATATATACGCAGATACAGCATACAATCCATACATAGGGTACAATCATTCGAAAAATAATCAAAACACTTCATTAAATTGGCAGGTACGATAAATTGAAATTACAAGAATTTAAATTTGATAAAACACAAAAAAAACTGTTTTATAAGATGTCACTATTTTAAAATATATACAAGTATACATATATGTATTATATACAATTCGTGCTTATACTTATATGTTATAGTACACTAATTTCTTTATTGAGATCTCAATTGCACAAGAACATACATACAAGTGCAAGTATTAGAGTGTGTCTATATACAAGATAAGAACATAAACAAAAAAAAAATATATATATATGTACATATATATTTACATAATATATTGTAACCAAAGTGCGGTTAATAATTAAAGTACGTTTTTTTTAAATAAAATACAGAAATCATATATCCAATAGATACGAAACGGTATCAATAAACGGCTAAACGCGTATTATTAGTAAACGAATCCAAAAAAAATATCATTTTCATAAAAGAGTTTCGGTCTCAATTTTCATTTACAAATAATCATTACCCAGTGTTATAATGGTTCACCGCTTACATTTTTCTTTGAAGAATGCTCTGAAGAAAATCTATGTAGAATTCTTCGATACTAGGTAATTCATAAAAGTAAGCTATGCGAAGGAAATTTATAATTACGTACGGTTTCATCTTTTTTTGTAGAATGTGTAAAAGTAGAAGGCTTCACCGAATCGGATGTGTTCACCAAACTCAAAAAAGCATCAGACTCGCCAAAAGTCTCATTGCTTGGAAAAAAACAAAAAGAGACTCAGCCACAAAATCAAAAGAAAACCATTCCTTTTATACATAAATACTTATTTTCATAACAAATTTCATACAAGTATCGTTAACTGTGGCATCGAATAATTCTTTGTCCCTATGGTAAGGGAAAGGGGTGATCTGTTACTTTTCGTAGGACATCACGTGATAATTTTCATCGGTCGGAGTAAACGATACAATCATGCTGCATCGTTTTCTTACCAATGCCTATCAATTATTTTGAAAAACTACATCATTTAGAATACTAAATGAACTTAGATTCAAAAGAAACAAAAAATTCAAAAAATTTACAAATACAAAAAATGATTTCAGACTATAAAAGTCCAGAAGCTACACGTTCAAAGCAAAATACTAAAAAATAAAGAGGGGTAAAGACCTTTCATATATCAAATTCATTGCTGAGAGTGACAGTTTGATACGATACTGATTTTCATATTCACCGATTTAAGGCAATTCTGAATCGGTATTAGAAATCAAAAAAGACAATTTTGGGCGCATCTTCAAGGTGCATAAAACGCAATCGTAGAATCTGATGACTCAGATTTACCAGAAAATTTTAAATCCTCGGTTTACGCCAGATATGAAATCTGCCTAGACCAGTTCGAAGAAACAAAAACGATGATTTCAGATCAGCTAAAGCTTTTGTTACACCTACTCCACATCCGAGAGTAGAGCTGCCACAAAGCTACAGTCAAGAGGCAAGTTCAGGCATTCATCTCAAATTGCCAGTGTGCGATACAGAAATATTTCATGGAGGGCATGTTTACGGCCGTGTACATAAACCATTAAAATTATCACAGACACAAAAATTGTATCACCTGCAATACAAAACTAAAGGTCAAGCAGGCGTAATAGTGAAACAGTTCGCCCTTAATGACGATAATTCCAATTTGGCTTGGGAAGCCCTGAAGTTAAGATACGAAAACCAACGAATATTGGTAGATAAGCTAATAGCGATATTAATGAACTTACCAAAAATTCAAAGGGAAAGAAGTAACGAATTTATCAAACTTCAATCCAGTGTTTTCAACTATTTGTCGGTTTTATCGACACAAAACATTCCCACAGACAGCTGGGACCCTATACTGGTAAACATATGCACAGCGGCATTACCAGAAAAGTCGTTATTGTTGTGGGAGCAATCTCTCTCATCAAGAAAAAAATGGCCCAGTTGGCAACAAATGAAAGATTTTCTCACCACCCAATATGAAATTGCGGAAAGGTTAGAAGAAAAAATAATCAAACCAAAATGTTTAAATGAGTTAAACATTCACCCACTCTACCCGGGAAAACTGGCGCACCTTAATAAGACAGCTTAATTCACCACAGCTGAAGACACCAACACGACTCGCCATACGTATAYACTCACTCATCAAAAAGGATGGACAAGGAGAAAGCAGACTCGGTTGGTTCGACACTTTCGCCATATGCATCGCACGTCAACATTCGTACTAAACAATCCGTCTGCACAACATTACGCCCTACACTACGCCGCGTCCACGTGCCATACACCAGATTTCGTCTCAACCCGATGTGCAACAATTTCCCACTGCGATTAATTAAACTCCGCCGATAACATTTAGATATACATATGTATTTTAAATTGTATCTTAAATATGAAACATATTAAAAGTAAATTATACAACCTATTACCCGAGTATTTTAATTTGTAATTTGCGGAAATAATCACAAAAGATATTCAACACGATCTCAATAGAAGCTTTCACAGGCCCCAAGCCAGTAGCAACAACAATCTAAATTGAAGCATCTTTAAAAATCAAACGTTCACATCCGAACAATACAAACAAACGTCATGCAAAGGGGGACATAAGCTTAAATCTTGCCAGAAATTTAAAAAATTAAATACCATTGACCAAAACAATTTTGTAAAATCAAAAAGACTGCGCACAAACTGTTTAACATATGCTCACATGCTTAAAGATTGTAAAAGCAAATTTAATTGCGTTTATTGTCACAAACGACGCCAATTCATGCTTCACATAAATAATTTTTCCAGCTCACCCAAAACAGCGCAAATATCAAAAGAGCCACGGGTTTAGCAAATTCCGAAGTGCCAAGTCCACAAAATGCTGCTCAAAGGCATTAAAAACACGAAACGCTATATAGCGAAAATCAATGTTTAAGCTCAGGGCCCTAATAGACCAAGGATCACAACAATCTTTCATAGCGTCTAGGACACAAAATAGGTCAAAGCTACCAACAAAACACGCCAACTTTGAAATTACGGGAATGGGCGGAAAAGTAGTTCAGAACTCTAGTAAAATCTGCCCCATTACAACAATTTCCAGACACACTCGCCTTAGGTCTCTCTCGCACTTTTGTAATACGGCAGTTTCTAAGTATAGAAAAAACCTACTTATAAAAGGTGAACTGAAATCAGAATAGGACGGTGTCTTAGAAAACTATTTCCATTTACATCACATGGAGAAAGTAAGCCCATGTGAAAAAATCATAAAAGGCAAATATTACTCATTCCAATTGCCACATCATGCAGTAATAAATCCTGACAAAAAAAAAAAAACAACAAAAGTTAGAGTTGTCCTGGTTCGGGGAATTCAATAAATTATATTCTATTTACGGGAGCTACATTTTCCTGAAATCTGCCAATGGTCCACTACGCGACTTTAAGCTGAAAACAGTTTCCTTTGGCGTAAACTGTGTCCCATATCTAGCTATTCGTAGACTACACGAACTGTCAGAAGACACGAAATCAGAATTTCCTCTGGCAACACAAATCTTAAAAACGCAAACGTATGTAGACTATATCCTGTCTCGGAGCCACATCCTCTCACAAGCATACGAGGCCTTATCACAAGTGATAAAGGCTCTCAACACCGCAGGGTTTTCTCTAAAAAAGATCACAGCTAATCACCCAAATATAAATATACCAAACGACAATTTATTGCATACTAATTTCCTTAAATTCGAAAAGGAAAGTACTACAAAAACTTTGGGTATACATTGGAGTGCGATATCTGATCAGTTTTCATATAGTTCTGAGTCAATATCCGCACTATCCGCCATAACAAGGAGACAAATTTTGTCCTCGGTGGCAACACTTTTCGACCCCGCCGGATGGTTTCGCCAATTATTATACAAGCAAAAATCCTAATACAGCAGGAACTGACTGTAATGAACAACTGAAACCACTTCGTTTAGTTTAGTGATATCTCATAGATACAAATGCCACGATGGGTAAATTATGCCCCTGAGCACAAAGTCGAACTACATGGTTTATGTGATGCCTCTGAAAAGGCATATTATGCCACCATTTATGTGCGCACACAATCAGACACAGCGATCATCAGTCACCTACTAGTAGCTAAGAAGTTGCTCCTCTAAAAACCAAAAGTCTACCACGACTTTAACTAATTAGTGCACTACTACTAGCCAAACTAGTATCCATGCTGCAAATACATCTAAATATGGAAATATATAAACTACATCTCTGGTCTGATTTTGAAATTGTATTAGCCTGGTTAGAAAAAGACGTATATTTCCAATCGAACGTCTCAAATCCTTGACCTAGTGAGATCAGCCACTTGGCGACACGTAGCCCGTGCTGACAATCCTGCCGATCTGGGTACAAGATCATGCAAGCCCCTGTACCTGGCCACCACCATTCTTTGGTGAAATGGTCCACGATGGTTAACAGAATCTCCCGATTCTTGGCCATATCGCCTATGCGCAATATATGTAATTGCCCCAGAAAGTCGAAAAAACGACTATAATCATACAGCTTTAGATGACGCCGGCATCCTTAAGCAATTTTCATCATACCCCCGTGTACTCAGGGTAATCAATTACATGCTCAAGTTCTTTAAGCTACTCAAAATTAAAGTTAAGAAAACACTCTCAGTATACTCCCAAGGCGATACATTGACCTAGACCTTTCAGCAGCGAGATGTCACTAATACGAGAATCGAATAATAAAGGAGCTCACTCTTAGTGCTAAATCCATTTCTGGATACAAAGGCTCTCCTTTGTGCCAATGGTCGGCTTGCCAACACAAGCTTGACGTATAACGAACGCCATCCCATAATTCTACCAGAAGAATCACAACTTGCCACATCACTTATCCGTTATATACACATACTAATGATACACCTTGAACATCGCTTGATGCAACATATAATCCGCCAAGAGTTCTATATTCCCCGACTAAAGGCCCAAATGAAAAAGTGCCTTTTCATGTGCAAGATCTGAACGATGCATAAACAGAAAATGAGGATGAGAGAAGGACGACAGGGTTTTTCGTCAAAACAACGACGGACGACAACGGAAAAACTTTTATAGGGGCTCAAAGAGGGACAGAAAAACAGTTTGTCGATTTCATTAAGCAAGTATAAAAGTAGTGTATGCTAGGGGGTCGATTCCGAACTTTTTTCGATTCGGGATTTCTAATAGTGCAGAAAAGTTGCCTTAGTAATTCCAGATTCCAATGCAATTTCTTGTTTTGACATCGGGTTGCATCTTCAACCCCAACTCCGGCCTTGAAATTTCGGAAATTCGCCTAAAATCGTGAAATTGTCTACCTAGCGCCTGAAATATGCATCTCATGGCAAAATGTTTAAAACAAAAGTTATTTGTCACGTCATTTGCTACCGAAAGCTACCACAGCGCAAGGTGAAAATTGTTGCAGCTCTCAGCTAACCTGTATTGGTCACCCAGAACCCACCGCGTGGAGATGGTTGCTCTCCGGGTTCCTCCCAAACACAACCCAATCAACCAAGCATATGTAGAGTGGAGGCCAATAACTTTAGAAGATGCCTCTGTCACTAGAATTCACTAAATTTCCATACCTCTGCAGTGTCACTCGACAGCCCTTTTATGAGTTCTTCGTTAGAAACTGAACAAGGAACTGGTAATAGTTATTAGCTTTGAAATTCAGCTTTGGCACTTTATTATATCTAACCCTTCCATTTACAGTGTCAGACTCTGCTTCTCTAGCTGTCAGAAAACGGTCAAGGGCCAACTTTCTGACTTGGTCTGTGCTAAGCCGGGTCGGATTAATAACCTCAGAAGGTAATTGGCAGAGAATGTATTTGGACTCTTTGAGACAGCATATATGTGTTCGAAAAGAGCACGAAATGGAAGTTCGTTGAAATGAAGAAAAACAACCCACTCTAATGGCCTACCTATTCTTTCTTCTAGTTTCCGAATGATTACACCTTTCCAACCTGTGTTCGTGTTGGTGCCATCAGAACCGACAACTTCAAGATGTTCCACATCAATAGAATTGTCTTGTAAATATTGCCATACAGCTTACGTTTCATCCTCAGCTGACCAGGAAGGAGAGGTGACGTGGCCAAAGTAATGACAACCAGCTTCCGCTATAAGACAAATATGTTCCACTTTGACAGTGTCGCGGTAGAACCTTTCACCTTCGCTGACTTGTGTAAGTGTATTGTCTTTGCGGCCGTCAAAATACAGCCCATATACAGAGTCAATACTTTCAGTGTTTTGGAGCTTAACTCCAACACTTTTTTTTACCCGACTAATCTTGCATTTGCAGTGACAAGGCAAGCCTGATCCTCTGTTATCAAACGTGCTTTTTTGGCATCCAGAAAAGCAGATGAAACAATCAAGGCCGCTGCTCTATCACTTACTCCAAATCTTTGGGCAACTAATGCATTGTGTTCTAATACTAGGGTGTTTTGTTTGGTTTTAGAGGATGGAAGAGAAAATTCATCATCAGCATCGTTTTTGGAAGAATCCATGTGCGACGCACCAACATTGTAGTCGTCTGTATGCGAGTCTGGCTGATCTGAATGGCCACGTGTTCTAGCTGATACTTTTCTGGTAAGTGTTGATGTTGAATGACGTTTTGAAAGCTTTTCTTTACGTTCACGTACGTTTTCTTTGTAATCTTTTTGGTTTCAGGTAGATCAACACTTCCAATGCGACCAATTCTTCTGGTTCTCTGGTGCAAGAGAAATGGTTGTTCATTGATAGGAACTTTCCTTTCCTTTGGACAAGTGCAAGAAGAAAAATAAATGCATTTACAAGCAGCGATGTCAAATAATTTTCCGGCAGAAGAGACAAAGTCATCTCTTTTAGAGCTCAAACCCATTGGGTTCCTTAAAAACATTTGTTTAAAAGTCAGAAATTTCTTATGGTATGTGGTGAGCATTTGTACAACTCTGGTGTGTAAAACTATTGGAATAGATGACTTTTTGAAGGTATTTTCAACCTTTTTTGCAACTATTTCTGAAACCTCTATACGCCCTATACGAAATCTTTCAAACTGATAACACAAAAGAACATTCTGGTAAGTAGGTAACTGGAACTCACGAGAGATTGTACGGATATATGCCAAACACAGGACATTTCTGTCTRAATTTAAATTTAGATACAGACATTTTGAGTTCTGTGTTCTGTTGAGAGAATATAAGTGATAGCACTCGGCGAAATYAAMGACAAGAGTGAAGGAAMTCGATGAAAAAATATTTATGTGAAGACCAGTCCGAACGTGTCGTATGGCGCAGGGAAATGAATGTAAGTGATAGAACTCGACGAAATCACTGACAGGAGTGAAGGAACTCTATGAAAAATTATTTGTGTGGAGACCTTTCCGAACGTGCCCCTTGGCGTAGGTGAATGAATGTGAGTGATAGCACTCGGCGAAATCAAAGTTGTGGCCGCAAGCCGATTTCACCTTGCGCTGTGGCACGCCGCATTTTCGCTCGTAACTCGGGAACGGTTCGGTCTACCATTTCGGTAGCAAATGACCTGACAAATAACTTTTGTTGTATACATTTTGCCATGAGATGCGTATTTCAGGCGCTAGGTAGACAATTTCACGATTTTAGGCGAACTCCCGAAATTTGGGTAGGGGTTGAAGATACAATCCGATCTCAAAACAAAAAGTTGCATTGGAATCAGCAAGTACTACGACAACTTTTCAGCACTATTAGAAATCCCGAATCGGAAAAAGTCCGGAATCGACCCACCCTATTAGACACAGGGTAATATGGATATGGATGCTGATATTACGGTTGCACCAACGCCAACTATACGTTCGGCTGTCCCCGTAGCAGCGCCACGAACAACCACGTTAACAACTGCATCAACCGTTGCACGAAGTGCCGCCCGACAAACACCGACCGCGGCTTCGCAGCCACCCCGAACCCAATGTCCGCTTTGTTGCCGCCCACACCGCTTAAAGCAGTGCCCTATTCTTAAGGGGATGACTCCCAATCAACGTCAACAGGTGGCTCAGGCACATGGGCACTGTTTGAATTGTCTAGCTCAAACGCATGTCACACAGGAGTGTCTATCTGACAACATGTGACAGTACTATGAGCGGCCTCACCATACACTGCTACACTGAAATCCCAGACGCACTGTCGCCCGTCCATCTGCTCCCCGTAGACGCGATTTAGCCCGACATGCGCAATCAAGCACGGACCCGTCAAAGAGAAGTAATCGTAGCACCTCCTGCCTCGCGTCCACACAACGGCACTTCGACGCGGTGCCAACCAGTAGGGCCGCAACCTCGCCGCACGACCGGACTCAGCAACGTGGTCTCCACCTTGCAACAGCCACAGCTGTTTGTACTGTACAAACATACATAAGGGAATAATGTACCAAAAAATAATATATACATATAGTCCTGTGTAAGCATTGGTTTATTTTGCTTGCCGGTCTATAAGCCAGAAATAAAATTTAAATAATTTTACTTTATAATACCTACTTACGTATAAAATAAACAATAAGTATATAATAATATTAAACGAATGTGTCAAATATGTCATTGACCCATCGCCAATTAGGAAGGGGTCACCAATTATAACTTATGGCGTGTTTTAAGTAGAATTGCACAGCACATCATATAACAGCTCTGCTCTGCACTTCCTAGAATGTAAGATGAAACTTTGTACCTTGGCTTAAGAGAATAATTGTATAAAAGGATGTGAAATGAAGATATTTCAGTTTAATATCTTAAGAGATCGTCTCAGTGTGACTCTCCGAAAAATCACTGATTTTTGAGATTTCTTTTTATAAATAAATACATTCATGCGATAGCGAATTGCGTTAAAAATATTTTCTCCAAATGGGAACTAGATATTTCCAAAACTCTTCCTCTGAGAGTGGAAAACGTTTTGAAAAACACCATTCGGATCTTGTTGATATTTAGTGTGGCTGTCAGTATATTGCATGATGGAATGTGTGTTGTAAACTGGTGAATGCGGTGTGTCAGTGTTGTCTGTCTGCAGAATGGCCATCCCGGCCCCCCAGGGCGAATTGTTAGCCTAGGCGTCGGTGTTTGTACAAACATTTATAAGGTGACGCACGCATCTTTCCACATATCTGTTATAATGGGCAACTAATGGCCGAAGCTCATTTTCTGTCAAAAAATCAGTGCGTCGAAGCACTGACGCGACGGCAAATTGTCACAATATTGTGTTGTTGGTACAAAATCCTACCTGTGCCGAAAGAAGCTAACAAACGATCGCTGTTTGTCACCGCTTTCCTTTCCGCTGTTACAGCTTCGCCTAAAAATTAGCTTAAATATGTATGTTATAATCTTGAATTATGATGCTATTTGAAACGATTGTTGTTTTTGTAGAACAATGTTTACATTTTTTGTTGGTGACATATTCGCATGTGTAAATTAATTATTCGGCTGAGTTCTGGTGGGCAACTGCTTCGTTTCATTTTATTTACTCTTCTTAAATACAATATTTTTCTTAATCCTAGATAGAAATATTAATTATATTAATTAATACTTTTTTATGTATTTTTATATTTTGATTTGATTTTTTTACCATTATTGTTTTGTTTTATTTTGCCAGAGTATCCTTGAGCTGTCGTTTTTTGATCTTTTTGTCCCAAAATAAATGTTTTTCAATAAAATATTGCCTGTAAAATTTTCGGCAGGCGCTTCAGGAGTATCGGTTCCCAAAGAATTATATTTTTATTTCCTTTAACTTTATTTTTCAAAACTTTCTTACTTTCCTGTTGCTCATATTCCCTTCCTAAGCTAAATAAATGCAGCTCTCTACCACCATTTATTAATAATTTCACATTCATTATTACCGCCCCAAAATTACTTAAGGGGCACACCTAGTGTGAAATTTTCCGAAATTTTTTTTTCATATTTCGATAGGTTACAACTTTAAATATAACATACTAAAATTTCAAATCGATATCTGAAACAGTTTTTGAGTTCTCTTCTTCTTAATTGGCGTAGACACCGCTTACGCGATTATGGCGGAGTTAACAACAGCGCGCCAGTCGTTTCTTCTTTTCACTACGTGGCGCCAATTGAATATTCCAATCGTAGCCAGGTCCTTCTCCAGAGCTGAAGTGTTTTTGTCCATTCGGACAACATGACCTAGCCAGTGTAGCCCCCATCTTTTAATTCCCTGAACTATGTCAATGGCGTCATATATCTCATACAGTTCATCGTTCCATCGAATGCGATATTCGCCTTGGCCAACGAGCAAAGGATCATAAATCTTTCGCAGAACTTTTCTCTCGAAAATTCGCATCGTGCACTCATCAGTTGTTGTCATCGTCCATGCCTCTGCACCATATAGCAGGAGGGGAATTATAAGTGACTTACAGAGTTTGGTTTTTGTTTGTCGATAGAGGACTTTGCTTCTTAATTGTCTACTCAGTCCGAAGTAGCACCTGTTGGCAAGAGTTGTCCTGCGTTGGATTTCCAGGCTGACATTGTTGGTGGTGTTTACGCTGGTTCCAAGATAGACGAAATTATCTACGACTTCAAAGTTATGAGTGTCAACAGTGACGTGGAGCCAAGTCGCGAGTGCGACGACTGTTTGTTTGATGACAGGAGATATTTCGTCTTGCCCTCGTTCACTGCCAGACCAATTTGCTTTGGTTCCTTGTCCATTCTGGAGAAAGCAGATTTAACGACGCGGGTGTTGAGGCCGTTGATATTAATATCATCCAGCTACCCGGCTGTCTCCGGATCGAGAAACCACCAACCAGATCGATCATGTTGTGATAGACGGAAGACACGTCTTCAGTGTTTTAGATGTGCGTGCGCTCCGCGGTCTTAACATCGACTCGGACCACTATCTTGTTGCAGCCAAGATTCGCAAACAAGCAAGGGAAACAAGGAAGGTTCGACGTCAAAAGGCTGCAATCTCAACATACAGCCGAACGATCTTCTACTCGACTTTTTTCTATTTAGATGCATCATGTGGGACTGGTAAAACATAGTTCGACGTCAAAAGGCTGCAATCTCAACATACCACCCAATGATCTTCTACTCAACTTTTTTCTATTTAGATGCACCATGTGGGACTGGTAAAACATATTTGTTACCTTTCATACTTGCGAAACTACGGTCAGAACATAAAATTGCATTAGCAGTTGCATCATCACGCAAAGCTGCTACTTTGTTGGATGGTGTGCGGAGAGCACATTCTGCTTTCAAGCTACCATTAGATATTTCCTACAATCCAAATATTAAAAAAAGAAGCGGAATGGCAGCAGTGTTACGGAAGATTTTGATTCATAATTTGAGATGAGTGTACTATCTCTCATAAGCATTCACTGGAACCATTAAATATGAAAATGCAGGATTTAAACAATAGTGACAGACTTTTCGGTGATTTTCGGCAAACGTTGCCAGTTATTCCTCGCTCTACTTTTGCAGATGAAGTTAATGCATGTCTAAAACAATCAATTCTATGGAGAAATGTTGAAACACTCAGACTGATAAAAAACATGCGAGTACAACTCCAAAATGATCCAACAACGCAAGCATTTTCTAAACAATTACTGGATCTTGGAAACGGTGAAATAGAATTTCATCAAGATACTCAACATATTAGATTGCCAGATAATTTCTGTACTGTTGTTCAAACTAAAAGTGAACTGATTGAGAGTGTCTTCCCGGATATACTAAATAACTATTTAAATCATGACTGGTTTAGTAATCGTGCAATTTTAGCAGCGAAAAATGTTGATGCTGATCTGATAACTACCAGATACAACATTTAAGTCTATCGATGCTACTGTAGAAGGAAACGAGGCAGTGAATTTCCCAATTGAGTTTTTAAATTCTTTAGACATATCAGGAATGCCACCACACAATCTACGATTGAAAATTGGATCACCGATTATTCTACTACGTAACTTATACCCTCCTAAACTGCAACGGCACACATTTGGTGATCAAAAGAATTACTGGAAACGTTCTTGAAGCAACTATTTTGAAAGTAAAGTTTAAAGGAGATGATACCATCAGACTCTCCCATACCATTTAAAAGACTACAGTTTCCGATTCGTTTAGCTTTCGCGATGACTATAAATAAATCTCAAGGCCAAACAATGTCTATTTGCGGATTAGACTTGGAAAATCTATGTTTCTCCCATGGGCAGTTATACGTGGCGTGTTCACGAGTAGGAAGACCATCAAGTTTATTTGTATTAATAAAGGACCGATTGACCAAAAATATTGTACATCAATTGGCGCTTCATTGAACATTAACTGTGATTTATTACGTTTATAGACATTTAGAGTATCTATATCAAATAAAAATATTCAAAGTATTTATTAAATATGTTAAAAAAATGTTATGTTAATTTGTGTTAAATTTTGTCTTTCAAATCCTTCCGGAATCACGCAACCACAGCAACGAGTGGCCGGGTCTGCTAGTATTAAATATTAAAATTAAAAATTCAACAGGAAAATGTTAATAAAACTACCGACACAATTTAATAGCTTACAAAATATATATTCGAAGCCGGAACGTTTCTATTTAGATATGGGGAGTTAACGCCACCAACACCTAACGGCATTTAACCAAAAAAAAAAAAAAAAAAAAAAA
>NW_017537380.1:30475-38408 GCF_001853355.1 Bactrocera latifrons | reverse complement strand
AAAAAAAAAAAATACCCCGCGTTAGCGCAAAACATAAATTGCATGTCCAAATAAATATATGAATATATTACATAATTATTGTTGTGATAAAGTTAATTTCTATTAGCAAGTAATATAATTTCAAATTATTATTGGACTTGTATAAATTGGCTACAAATATTACTTGAGTTCGTTCATACAAATTGGCAAAATTATACTCATTTCAATAAATATGAATGCATATAAACCTATAAAAGTAGAAGCCAAAGGGCAAAATATACATATCTACCTTCTTTGCCTTAACTTTCGGTTATTAGAAAATTTGTGTAAAAAAATATACATCTTCAAATGTTTCTTCATAAAAAAACTATCACGCATATGTGACATGACGTTATTATTTTCATCTCTTATTTTTCTCGTTTCGTGGACAATTCTCTGTATGTAAATAGTCGTTGTTTTACAAGTTTCTGCTAAATAGCAGAAAATATGTTAGAAAATGGTGAGTTTCCTGGCTGAAATTTTTCAGCATTGTTAGCCGTATACACGAATCGAACTGACAGAATCAGACAGAGTAACGGATCAATATTCGATTAACAGTGCGGTTCTGTACTGTGATACAGTGTCAAGTCTCTAAATTTGGATTTTAAGTTAGAGACAATTTTTGAGACTTGAGATAATTTTTCTATTCTGTAAGAGACGGTCAGAAAATCTATTACATTTCATTATTCAGAGAGGTTTTTATACTTGAATGAAAATAAATACGTCGATAACAAATATTAAACTTTCTATAACAGAGTCAAAAAGCATAAATATAATAAAAATAAAAATATTTGTTAACTTTGTTCCATAATATTAAGGAAATTTATGTAAAATTGATTTATTTTTAACCCTTTCGTGTTTGAGTTGCTGACAAAATATAAAAAACGACAATCGATTAATGTCTATGATGAGCTCTATACAGTATATTCAAAATGGCAGAGAAGAGTTATGTTTGGTTTTGTGACCTGCTAACTACCAGGTCTCAAATTTGAGGCAATATTTTGAGACTAAAGCTAGCTGTTTAGTGAATAGTAACTAGTCACAAATTGAGATTTTACCTCAAAATGTCTCAAATAGAGACTAGAGACTGGTTACAGAATCCCGCTATAAGGACTATAAGAAATTTCGTTGCAGCTTTCTGATGTCCATATAGATCAATATGTTCACATATGGTACATTGATAATGTAAATTTATATGCGATAAAATCGTGGTTTCAATTTCTGAATGCGCACATACCTGTGTTCAAATTGAAAGGCGAAGTTTTAATTTATACTTCTCGTGTTTTTCGAATCGGTTTTTTTCTGTAGGTTGGTAGTACTGTTAGTGACATCTATGCTAAATTTCACGTCAAAATATTCATTATTATTTGAGATAGTCGTTGTTTTGTAAGGCTCGAAATTGAATATTTTTATAATGCCTGAATTTTTTGAACACAGAAGTGCAATAATGCACCATATCATACTGCATTGGTTATTCGTGATCATTTCGCCACATTTTCAACTAATATCGTGTCGTAACCACCTCATTACGGTTTTGACTTAAGTGAGAATATAAAAAATAATAAATTGAAAGGTGTGATGACCATCACTACGGAGGATTTTTCCAAGTGCTATGATTACTGGAAAATTCGTTGACATAAGTGTATTGTAGCGGAAGGAAATTACTTTGAAGGAAATGTAATGGTCAAAATTCAATTTGATCACAGTTATATGTGCATATGCGAAAATATGAGCATATAATATTAATATGATAAAAGATGTACATATCTATGTATAAATCTGTTCTTGTAATAAATTACATTTCTATTAGTAAAGTATATAATACAAAATAAATAGGAAAGGGCTAAGTTCGGAAGCAACCGAACATTATATACTCCTGCAACTTGCTAGAATCAAAGCCAAAGAAATGATTTAAAATGTAAAACGTCAAATAGCTCAGCTTTTTTATTTACATATGTTTGCATATTCTCTCGGCATAAGGTTTGTAGGCACTCAAAGAAGGATTGACTATTTGAATTTTAATTGCATATCTCCCGAATTGAAAAGCTAACTATAGAAATTTTGGTCGACACAGTAAGCGCAGCTGTAGTCTGATTTCGCCCATTTTTGCCCTGTGACAGGAATATGAGAGGCATAGCATGAAATAAGTTTGGTTGAAATCGGTAGATCGGGTCTCGAGATATGTGATTTTACCAAAAACTAGGCGGTGGTCCCATCGTCTGATTGTCACACCGGCTAACGTAAAACCGCCTTAAATCATCTCATAGGTGTCTCTGGCGTAATTAGTTATTAATTTATTGTGCTTTTAGTCATTTTGAACAGTACCGTTGTATGATAAGTGAGCAGGGTCATCTTCGGATTTCATTCATTTTCACCTTGGTATGAGTTCTTATAATATTTGCGCTCAGCAAACTTGTTTGCTATAGCTTTAGTAGTTTAGAATTAACAGAATTATAATCATATCAATAAATTTGAATGAAAATGCGAAAAAATATAAGTCAAAAGGTCCACATTGAAGGAAAAAGTGTATCCATACATTTTGCACTTCTTAATTTTGTATTGGAAAGGTATGAAAATCACTTTTTTGCCTAAAAATGTAATTTTTATTTTGTTTAAATTCTTCTCTTTTTCTCGTTTCGTGGATGTTCCTCTGTATGTAAGCAGTCGTTTTTTTTTACATTTCGGCTAAATTACAACGTATGAACGTAATAACCGCAATAAGAAATGAGAAAAATAAGGATCCGATATGGAGCCGACAGTATCCATATCGCTTTTGATAGAAGCATGAAGGAATACTATATGTGACCTGGTCTACGGAAAGAGAGCTTAGGTGTCAAAAAATCAATTTTCACTTTTTAGTTGATTCGGATGGAAGATGAGATGCTTTTTTGTTTTAACAGCTGTTTCCCCAGAAAATTAGTTTTCGCACGTTAGCTCCCTTTTCGTAGACCAGGTCACATATAGTATTCCTTCATGCTTCTAGCAAAAGAGATATGGATACTGTCGGCTCCATATCGGATCCTTATTTTTCTCATTTCTTATTTCTTACATACAGAGGAACATCCACGAAACGAGAAAAATTTAAACAAAATAAAAATTTTTAGGTAAAAAAGTGATTTATACCTTTCCGATACAAAATTAAGAAGTGCAAAATGATATGGATACGTAATATACTAACGGGAAGAGCAACAACCTACAATCTAAGTATAAAAAGCAGAAAGATAAGAAAAACTAATAAATATAACATAAAACCATAATTACTTATAGGTTTTAATATGAATCCAATTTCAATTCTTACAATACTAATTCGCTTGGCGGACCCGTTGCCATAGACTATACCTGACAAGACTATGTACCTATTGAAATTGGAGAAGTTTCTATTTACAAAGAATATGGAAATCTATTTCACACCACAAATTTGTCATATTTTGATAAAATGATAGCAGAGGAAAAAAATTATCAAGTGACCTGACTGTCCCTGGAATGAAAAGATACCAACCAGATCGATGTGTGAAAGACATGCGTACGCTCGGGGGTCTTAACATTGACTCGCACCACTATATTGTTGTAGCCAAGATTCGCAAACAAGCAACAGAAACAAGGAAGGTTCGACGTCAAAAAGCTGCAATCGCAACGTACAGCCGAACGATCTTCTACTCCACTTGCACTCCTGCTTTCTCTGTGGGACGGCATTTCAAGATCCTTACGTACATCTGAAAACGAGAATATTGGTTTTCGGAAAATGAAAAAGAACAGCTGGTATGCTGACGAGTGCCGTGTCGCATGGAGAGAAAACGTAGCCTGTTCTCGCAACGTTACAATCGACGCATTTTTAGACAAAAAAGAGAGAAGCCAAACTGCATGAATATGAAGGGATTGACAAGCTGGTCTATGAAAAACTGCAGTGACTAACAGAAGGTTTAAAGACCAGATTAAACTCTTGTAGAGCCCCCAAAGGTGATCTAGTAACCGATGTCCAGAACATGCTAAAATTATGGAGAGAACACTTATCCAGCCTGCTGAATGACAGTGAAAGCATAACACCAGGAGATGTTGAGCCCGATTCCCCAATCGATGACGATGGAGCAGAAGCCCGACTATGAAGGAAATCAAATAGCAATTACCCGTCTGAAGAAAAACAAAGCGGCACAGATCGATGAATTACCGGCCGGGCTATTAAAACACGGTGGTGGAAAAATGATGAGGAGTATGTACCACACCACCTCTTCCACGGTTTTGAAACCGCTTTTGACAGCGCGACAAGGAGCTACCTTTATGACGCGATATCTGAATTTGGTATCTTGGCAAAGCTAATACGTCCGTCAGAATCAGGAAAGACCTCTCACTACCAAACGGTCTTTCAGAAAAGTTGACTAAGTGGAGAAGGTACCATTTTCTATATGTACAACTGCTTGCGTATGCTTATGACATTAATATCATTGGCCTCAACACCCGCGCCGTTAGTTTTGCTTTCATTAGTGTATGATGATGAGTGTATGTTAAGAGTTCTCGAGAGAATGGGTTATGGTCCTTTGCGCTATGATGGAACCATCGTCCAATATATTTTTAGGAACTATTTGTAGGTCAGCTAACGACAATTAAGTGAAAACGGTTCTGTCAGTTAAACCTATCATCCAGTTAAGCTACAAGAGGTTAAAGATAATATTACCCAGACAGTGAGAAAATTAAAAAATTAAGTTAAATGTAAAAGTATGGATATGTTTAAATAAGTGGTTATGTCAGAATAGAATTATCCTTCTGTGCCTTAAAAATGCTGCTAAACAAATTAAGTACTTTTTGCGCACATAGTAAATTACCACATACATCTTAAAACAACTCTGCCTACTATTTTACTATTTTTATTTAGAAAAATTTAAATAATAAAGCTTAGACAAAATCGACTTACCTTATACGATCCAAGATTCTTTACAGAGCAGCCCAATTTAACATTTCTTCCAGCAGGTACAGTTACATTTTCGATATATTCAGTAAATTCGGGTTCTTCAACAACATCTAACATACAATAGTTAAAAATAAATATCAGTTATAGAAATTAAATATATTTCTTGTCTAAAAAATTGATAGATACAGTTTGTCAAATATTCACATTATTTAATTAAAGCCAGCGTTTCAATATTATTTCATTCATTTACGTATCTACCAAAGCTTTGTGGCGATAAACTTTTTGCTTCTACCAAAACAAACAAAAAAAAAAAATACAAAAACAAAACAATTGCTAAGCTCAGCTGTTTTTACATACACGATGGACAAAAGACCAGGAAATATGTACAACACAAATTTTAGCATTCTTTTTACAAACTACAATTCAATTGAATGTATTTGTGCCAAAAAAAAAAATGTTTTATGTTTTGTATTATTTACAAAAACAACTATACTTTTTTTAAAGTACATATTTCTTATGGGCAAACGTCACCGTCAATCGTTATATTTTAGTAAAAATAGAAAACAAATAAATGTATTGGGCACTCTAATAAAATTAATGATGAAAATGATCTGTCACAATAAAGTACCGTTATTTTTGTGAGAAAGCTTTAAAACGCTGCGAATAAATAAGAAGAGTCAAAAAAGAAAAAAAAAACGACCGTTGTAGAGCGCAGAATTATATTGAATGCTAATAAATAGCAAAAGACTATTCAGGAAATATGTGAACTAGATCAACGGCCCCGTACCACAATTACTGGTACTATAAATCGCTTAAAAAATTACCCAGATTGTATCAACCGAGAAGTGGAAGACCGCTTGCGCTATCATAGCGGGAAAAACGGGAAATAGTGAAGGTAATAAAAAAAAAAAAAAAAAATCCCGAAACTCCATTATGGAAAATAGCTCGGGCTGTTGGTGTAGCGCTAAAAATGTGGTAGGTACAATGCCCTAGTCTGTCGCAAAAAACAAATGATAGGTAAGATGAATCAAATAAAGCAACTTTTATTCGCAAAAGGGCACGTAAAAAAACCGATGAACTTTTGGGAGGAAGTTATATTATGTGATGAAAGCAAAATTTTTCTATGCAAGTCAGATAGGCGAGTTGTGGGGGCGTATGTCATCATCTGGGGTTGGAAAGCTCGTGCTCTCTTCAAAAAAATTTTTAAATTGATTATTTATTTATCTTTTTTTTCAACTTTTACACCCTCAAATGTTAGTGCCTATTTTTTTAGGTTCCCTTTCACTTAACATAGGAATTTTTGTTTTTTTCATTCAAACTAACATTTCACCAACTAATTATCGTTTCTCAAAAATAACAATCACACATTCACAAAGTTGGCTTTTCAAACTTTAAAAATTCCCGCGACAAAATTATTATTCTCAGAAACCTTTTTTATTTTCATTGAAATAATTACAAATTTCAAATCACTATAATTAATCACCTAATTGCGATAAACGAAAAAAAAAATAGCGGACCTCAGAGTTAAGCTACAGCGCCTGGCTTGAGGGAGGATTTTTTGTTTGGCTGTCACAAACATTTGAGGGGGCGAGAGTTGAAAAAAATATTTTTTAAAAATTTTGAGGCACCCTATTGCTTATGTATAAAATAATTGTCAAAAAATTTTATTTGAATATTCTTAAAGAAAATTAAAAAAACTTGCTCGAAAACATGGAATAGAGAACGACTAACACTTTCAGCATGAAAACGACCCCAAGCATATAGCAGAAATTGTTCGATCATGGTAATGTACAACCCTCTTCACACATTGAAAACTTCACCTCAATCCCCCGATCGCAATCCGATCAAACATTTATGGGACCACTTGGATAGACGTGTTCGAGAACACCATGTTTCATCAAAAAATGGGCCAAAGCAAATACTTCTTGTAATGATAATGAAATTTTATATAATATGACGGTGACTTTTGTTCATAGGAAATATGCATTATAATTTTTAAATTTAGATTTTTGGACAATAAGTTATAGAAAAAGATATTTATATAAGAAAATAAATAAATTCAGTTGAACGTATGAACTATTGTATTTTTAATATTTTGTGGGCGTGGCCACTCTTCAAACATTCTTAATACCAAATGACGGTGACTTTCGTCTATTTTGGGCATAGTTTGCTTATATTGCTTATATCAAGTTATTTCACTGAGTAGTTTCACACGTGTTAGTCATCAATTAGTCATAAAGTGCTAGTTGCAGTAATTTGTTGGTAAAATTTGTAATATTTTCGTACAGTATAAGCAATGTCTGGAAAAAGAATATCTATATACAACAATATACAATAATAAATCGTGCAAAAAATTAAAACAGGCTTGAGCCAAAAGCTGTAAGTGGAAGACCTCGGAAAATATCTAAGCGTTTCGAACGTATTTTGTTGAGAGAAGTAGCCGAAACTCAAGTTTCGACGACAAATCTTGCTAGTGGACTTAAAGATGAATGTGGGACCGGAGTTTCTCATGAAACAATCCGCCAAGTTTTGAGAAAACACAATTATACTCCACGAGTTGCCCGAAAGAAGCCGGTGCTCTCAGCACTGCACTTTGAAAAGCGCTTAGCTTTCGCTGATGTGATATTCTGCGATGAGATAATCTCACTCTCTGTATTACAATGATGGGCCCAATAGAGTGTGGAGTCAGCCGTTAAAAGCATTGGAAAAGCGGAATCTGTCATGATGTCGGGGTGCATACCCAGCAAGGGAATGGGTGATTTGGTATTTATAGACCTTTGGACCTTTTAGGAGTGGACAAATAAAAATTTTACTAAAATTTATACACACACATCTTCTTCTTCTTGATTGGCGTAGACACCGAGTTAACAACAGCGCGCCAGTCGTTTCTTCTTTTCGCTACGTGGCGCCAATTGGATATTCCAAGTGAAGCCAGGTCCTTCTCCACTTGGTCCTTCCAACGGAGTGGAGGTCTTCCTCTTCCTCTGCTTCCCCTGGCGGGTACTGCGTCGA
>NW_017537380.1:20050-27575 GCF_001853355.1 Bactrocera latifrons | reverse complement strand
TGAGTCATATGTAAAAGAATCCTTTCTGGCCACTAACACGTGAATGGCGATCAGAAAACTTTCCTCACTTGCGTGAACTTCTACGCATGACTACATCCTCCTTATACACACACTACTTTTTAAATAAATTAGATTTCTTGGTAATTTAATTTATATATTTCATTTTTATTGCGAGATGTTCCATAGTTATAATAAATTGAACATATTTATTTATGTTTGAACTTTTAAAAATTCTTTTACCGTAGTTTGTCGTAACTTTCCTTGTTTCTGTTTTATAAAACAGTTTTCAAGATTAGTTTCCAAACTTTTGGCGAATGTGATGTGTATGATTTAATTTGACCCGCATCCTGAGCACATACTTCATTTAGGTCTTCAGTTTCTCTGTCAGATAATTCGTCAGTAACCGTTTCGTCAATAACAATGTCAATATTATCATCTTCTGTAGTAACAATTTCGTCGATTAACAAAAAGTCAACGGAATGCTGCCCTTGCCCATTTTCATTTAAAAGCTTTATCAAAGCCGATAACCTCGATATGGGAATATCGTCCTCTGCATCGAAGTCAGAAATTTCCTTCAAACTTTTTTGGAAACCAGCTTTTGAAAAAAAGTTTTTAATTGTTTCCATCGTTATGTTGTCCCATGCAGTCTTAATAAAATAAATAGCCTCCAAAATGTCAAATGTTTTTGAAAGTTTGTTCATTGAAATTTCATCTATAATGGATGTCGTATTAGCAGGTAAAAAGATCAACTTTATGTTGTTAAGTTTAGTATCCCGAGGGTGTCAAATGTTTTTGAAAGTTTGTTCATTGAAATTTCATCTATTCTTGGTAAAAGATGTTTGATAATATTGCATCTGTGTGACATTTCAAATTCTGTATAATTCCCTGATCGAGGGGCTGGCAAATGGATGTTGTATTAGCAGCTAAAAAGATCAACTTTATGTTGTTAAGTTTAATATCTCGAGGGTGTGTTGTGGCATTGTCCAAAAATAGTAAAACTTTTCTCATCTGAGAGCCCATTTTTTTTTATCAAACGTTAGTAGCCACTCACACATAATTTCACGAGACATCCAAGCTTTGGGATTTGACTTCCATTCAACTGGCAGACTTTTTATATAGCATTTTTTAAACGCGCCTGGGCATGCTGCTTTTCCGATCACTAACGGTTTTTCTTTATCTCCAACCATATTGGCACACAATAGCACTGTTAATCTTTCCTTCGATAACTTCCCGCCAACGCATTTTTCTTTCTTCAAGGCAAGAGTTTTATTTGGCAAAGCCCGGAAAAAAGTCCAGCTTCATGTCCGTTATATATATCTTCTGGTCTGTAGCCCAATAATAACTCTGGTAGCTTTTGTTTGAATTGATGTACATCCTCAGGATTAACCTCAGCAGGTTCTCCACATATGCATTTGAAAGTCACATTATATCGTTTCCCCCATTTTTCCAACCATCCATTTGATGCCGAAAAAGTTTGAACTCCTAATTGACCCGCAATTTGTTTTGCTTTTTCCTTTGTAATAGGGCCCGACACTGATATATTTTGATTTTTGGCTTTGACGAACCACTCAAATCACAAACTGTCTAATTTTGAACCATCACTATTTAGGAAGTTTTTCTTTTTATTTATGTTGTCACCACTCAACCATATCCATTTAATGTCTTCCTTTTTTTTCACAATAGTGGCAGCCTGGGTTAGGGTGAGTCGATTCCGGACTTTTTTCGATTCGAGATTCGCGTCCGGTCACGCGAGGGTCCGGTTGTTAGAGTGGAATTTGTTCTGAAAGCGCAAAGTTAAACTTGGTTCCTGAATTATTTGTTAAGAGAGGGGTCCCCATATTGGAGGTGTCCGCAAGTAGAGGTTTCACTGTATGTATGTATATTTTATTTATTGGAATTGTTATTGAAATTTTTCCTTCTGGTTAATTTTAGCACAAAATTAAGCATACGATTTCTTCATATTAACCTGAAATCCATTGTTTGGTTAAAAAATATTAATAACTGACATTTTAAGCCAACCAAGCAAAATGTCACGAACAAAATATTTTAAGAACAATTTTTGACATTTCTTTACATGAAATCGTGGTAACCACCGTAGACAATCATATTATCTGTGTTAACATATAATATCATATTAAATATGAAAGCTCTAAACTTTTTATAGCAATTAGGTACAAACTAAGATGCATTTATTTTTTAAATTATAATGTAGATACCCCATGAGGGGATGCATCAGTGGATAAACTTCCTAAACATCCTACTTTGTCGGTTTCATGGCTGCTTTCAATAGCACGAAAAGCCTTTTAGCCGCGATATCTGAATTTGGTATCCACGCATAACTAATACGGCTGTGTAAACTGACGTTGAGCAACACCAAAAGCGCCGTCAAGATCGGGAAGGACCTCTCCGAGCAGCTCGATACCAAACGAGATTTCAGACAAGGCGACTCCCTATCGTGCGACTCCTTTAACCTCCTGCTGGAGAAAAAAATTCGAGTTGCAGAACTTAATCGAGTATGTACAATCTTTTATAAGAGAGTACAGCTGCGGGCGATGATATTGATATCATCGGCCTCAACACTCGCTCTGTTAGTTCTGCTTTCTTCAGACTGGACAAGAAAGCAAGACAAATGGGTCTGGCAGTGAACGAGGGCAAGACGAAATATCTCCGGTCATCAAACAAACAACCGTCGTACTCGCGACTTGGCTCTCATGTCACTGGTGACAGACATAACTTTGAAATCTATCTTGAAACCAGTGTAAACACCACCAACAAAGTCAGCCTGTAAATCCAACGCAAGATAACTCTTGGCAACAGGTGCTACTTCGGACTGAGTAGGCAATTGAGAAGTATAGTCCTCTCCCGAGGAACAAAAACCAAACTCTATAAGTCACTCATCTGTTTGGCACAAAAACTGAATTAATGCATTCGTGTTGTATTATTTTCGTGGAGCAATGGAGACATCTTTGATAGTAATACTTTTTTAAATACTGAAAATTTAAATTACTTATTTAATTAACTAAAATAAATTAAATTAAAATAGCTTACATACACAAATTAATTTTGCGGTACCGCGAAAAGCGTTTTAAAATATAAATTATTTTCCTCTTGACTACAATCGAAAGTGTTCTTTATTTTATGATGCACTTATTTATAAGATATTGTATCTTTGTTTATTTAATACTAATTGCGTAGTTCAGACCTTATTGGATTGAACTCGAATTTCTTAACTCCACTAATGTTTACAAATTGAAGCTGACTCATCTTTATCTACTTCTCATTAATACAATTAAAGATTTACAGATTTCTTATTACAGATTTGTTTACACTACCCATTATCCCCCCTTCTCCAGGGTCTCGGTCGTGTGAGTCGTATAGGTAAAAACCAAAAACATGAAGGTCTTACAGTGTAACATGCACAGAAGCAAAACGGCTGACCATCTACTGCAGCAGCTCATGCAGGAACTCGGAACCGAGATAGCAATCATTAACGAGCAATGCGAAAACAATATAGCGCAAGATGGAACATGGCTGGAAGACACCACAGCAACAACGGCAATGTGGCTTAGGGAAAGGAGTAGTTTCAAAAAAACAAACAGCGGGAGAGGAAATGGGTTTGTCTGGATAACAAACGAAAACATTACGGTAATTTTTTGCTACCTGACACCGAGCGACCCTATCACAGACTTCCAAGCAATGCTATAGAGGATGCTGCATGGCAAAGAATCCCTCACTTAATCATAGCCGGAGACTTCATTGCCAAGGCCATGGAATGGGGCACACCGACTACAAACTGAAGGGACCGGAAAATTCTCGTCATGGCGGCTAGATTATTTCTTATCGTCGCCAATGGAGAATCCCAAACCATTTTCGGAAGGCCGGGATGCAACGACACAATCCCTGATATCACGCTGGTGTCCGAAGGATTCGCAAGCCAGCTGCGTGAGTGGAAAGTTTTGGAAGACTATACTGGTAGCGACCACCAATACATATCCTACCTCATAGGTCCAGATAAAAATCCAGCAACGACGAAAAGAAGAGGAACACGTAAATCGAACGCTTCGAAGCTAGACTCAGAAAAGATCCTTGAAGCAATAGATGAAAAACCACCAAAATACCATGCAAGTAGCACAGCTAAGTTGATTGTCCAGGCAACTCTGAGCACCATCACTGAGGGATGTAAAGTAGCAATGCCCAAAATAAAAGGCGGATATCCAACGAAAGCAGTTTTCTGGTGGACTGACGATATCCGAAATTTTAGACAAACTTGCCTGTGAAAAAGACGACGATATACAAGAACTAAGGAAGGATAAGGATTATAAAGCTGCGAAAACTGAGCTTGGAAAGACTGTTCACCCGCACCATAGCCGCCATAAACGATGCTGGAGGCCTATCAGAGCGACAACATGGCTTCAGGCCAGGCAGATCTCCTCTCAGAGCTGCGGAAGAGTCGTGCGCAGCGTGGAGGAAGTTCATAGAAAGAACAACTTCTCGAGGCCAATAATCCTCCGCGCAACAACTGACATGTGAAATGCATTCAATAGCGCAAAGTGGGAAGATATGATCGACGCACTAGAAAGTCGCTTCAAAACGCCCCTCTACTTCATGAAGATGATACGAAGCTATCTTAAAGACAGGAAACTACAAGGATCAATACTTGGACCAGATCTATGGAATGCCAGCTACGAGGGAATTTTAAACGTTGAAATGCTTGACGATTGCTACTTCGTTGGCTATGCAGACGACATCGCCCCCGTTATAACCGCGCGTAATACCGAAATGGCCAGGCGTCAACGAACACAGATATGGTTGAAAAAACAGTACTAATCCTACTAGAAAACATATCCCGCTGAAGGTAAACATGCAAGTTTATTCAGAGACTATTCAAACGCCGAAAACCCTAAAATACCTAACAATAAGAATGGACAACAACTTGACATATTGGGCTTAAATCCAACATGCTGCGAAAAAGTCGGCCAATATAACCATGGCGCTATCAAAACTTAAGGCAAACACTGGAGGCCCACTTGCAAGTAGAAGGAAACTGCTTGTGGGCACAACACAGTCAGTTCTATTATACGGTAGCGAAATATGGACCGATACATTAAAAGTAGAACATAGACGGAAAGTGCTCGCTAAAGTGCCAATATAACCATGGCGCTATCAAGACTTACGGCAAACACCGGAGGCCTACTTGCAAGTAGAAGGAAACTGCTTATGGACACAACACAGTCAGTGCTACTATACGGTAGCGAAATATGGACCGATACATCAAAAGTAGAACATAAACCTAAAGTGCTCGCTAAAGTGCAGAGAACAGCATCCCTGAGAGTCGCCTCGACTTACCGCACTGTATCCGAACCCGTAGTGCTAGTGATAAGCGGCGTCATCCCAATAGACTTTCCCGCAAAGGAGAGAAGACAACTCTGGCTATGGAATAAAGACGTAATAAAAATATACATGGTCACAAGA
Organism: Bactrocera latifrons; assembly: GCF_001853355.1. Lineage (NCBI taxonomy): Eukaryota > Metazoa > Arthropoda > Insecta > Diptera > Tephritidae > Bactrocera > Bactrocera latifrons. Next base: position 22,103 of record NW_017537380.1, on the reverse strand, counting down.
CAACAGGCGAGAAGAAAACTTTTGAACTTTTGCAAGACCGGTGGACAGGGGAGAGCAAAGGAAGAGACAGGGGAGACCAAACTGATTAAAGAAATAGAGAAATGGCACAGTAGAAAACACGGCGAGGTAAATTACTACATAACATAGATGCTGTCCGGTCACGGGTATTTCCGAAAATACCTATACAACATGGGAAAAGCAGAAAGGCTAGCATGCATCTACGAAGACGAACCATTAGACGATGCAAACCATTCCATTTTCAAGTGCCACCGATGGAAAGAAGCACGAAGAATTGTAGAACACAAGCTCGGACAACTAAGTGCGGAAAATCATAGAAAAAATTATATCTAGCTTCGCTGCTGGGAAATAATTGCCTCGTACGTGGAACATGTTCTATGCATTAAAAAAAAAGAGACATGGACGCGGACTACCAATAGAAGACGAGCCGAAGAGCTTGATGCTGGCTACAAAATCGTACGCATCCCTGGAAGCAGGGAGAGAGGAAATTGACCTGTAACGGGTCCGTCCCGGAAACCTTACCTTGATCCCGACTCTGTAATTAGATGTATCCAGTTATCAATTTAACAAGTAGGTTTATTGAACATTTCTTCTAACATTCTTGAATTACTATTTTCCTTCCTTTTAACAACTAATTTACACAGTTTAAAAACTAATTAATAAAATTTATATTTTCAAATTTAAATATTTGTTTGATTTTTAAATGGAACATGGTAAACTCCGTCTAGCCACAATCTTCATCAAAGCGAGGTTCTTCAGCATACCGCTGATTTGCGCCCACGCCCCGACGGAAGACAAGGACGATGTGACCAAAGATGCCTTCTATGATCGCTTGGAGCGCGTCTTTGAGAGCTGCCCCCGCCACGATGCCAAAATCGTACTAAGCGACTTTAACGCCAGGGTTGGCAAAGAAGGTATCTTTGGCACTACCGTCGGTAAATGCAGCCTCCACAACGAAACATCCCCAAATGGGTTGAGGTTGATCGACTTCGCCGAGACCGTAAATATGGTTATATGTGGTACTAGATTCCATAACAAGAAAAAACATCAAGCTACCTGGTTGTCTCCGGATCGAAAAGCCACCAACTAGATAGATCATGTTGTGATAGACGGAAGACACGACTCCAGTGTTCTAGTAGTGCGAGTAGTAGTAGTCCGAGGTCCTAACATCGACTCGGAACCTTATCTTGTTGCAGCCAATATTCGCACCAGCCTCTGTGCAGCAAAAAGCCCACGTTAACAAACACAAGGAAGGTTCGACGACGAGAAGCTGCAATCACAACAGAAAGCCGAACGATTTAATAAGGTATAAGGGAACCGTGGGGCGCGATTTCAAACTCCTTACCCACAGCTGCTACCGAAACCATTGGTTTTCGGAAAGTGCAAAAGAACAGCTGGTATGACGAGAAGTGCCGTATCGCACCGGAGAGAAAACGGGTTACCTATCTCGCAACGGTGCGATCGACCGTTGAAGAGGGACGCGAGACGCATCTGCAGACAGAAAAAAAAGATGCCGAAATGTGTGAGTACGAAAAGCTTGATAAGCTGGCCGACAGGGGTGATGCTTGAAAGTTCTACGAAAAAATGCGACGGCTTGCAGAAGGTTTCAAGACCGAAAAATACTATTGGAGAGCCCCCAAAGGTGACCTAGTCCCCATTGCCCAGAGCATACTTAAATTTTGGAGGGAACATTTCTCCAGCCTGCTGAATGGCAGTGAACGTACAACGGCAAGAGAGGACGACGAACCCGATTCTCCGAAAGCATGCCCAACGACTGGAATTTAAGTGTGTTATGACCAATCCATAAAAAAGGAGATCCCACAATCTGCGCCAACTACCGTGKGATAAGCCTCCTCAACATCGCATATAAGGTTCTATCGAGCGTATTGTGTGAAAGATTAAAGCCCAGCATCAACAAACTGATTGAACCTTATCAGTGTGGCTTTAGACCTGGCAAATCAACAACCGATCAGGTATTGAACATGCGCCAAATCTTGGAAGAGACCCGTGAAAGGAGAATCGACACTCACCACCT
>NW_017537380.1:15960-19465 GCF_001853355.1 Bactrocera latifrons | reverse complement strand
GAAGGATTTATGGTCCTTTGCGCGTTGGCCACGGCGAATATCGCATTCGATGGAACGATGAGCTGTATGAGATATATGACGACATTGACATAGCTCAGCGAATAAAAAACAGCGGCTACGCTGGCTAGGTCATGTTGACCAAATGGACGGGAAAACTCCAGCTCTGAAAGTATTCGAGGCTGTACCCGCCGGGGGAACCAGAGGAAGAGGAAGACCTCCACTCCATTGGAAGAACCAGGTGGAGAAGGACCTGGCTACGCTTGGAATATCGAATTGGCGCCACGTAGCGAAAAGAAGAAACGACAGGCGCTCTGTTGTTAACTCTGCTATAATCGCATAAGCGGTGTCTATGCCAATCAAGAAGAAAAAGAAACTCCATCTCCCAATTGACCACCAATAGTATGATTTCCTGAAACTAATATAGCGCCTTCTTTAATTTAATGTATTTATTTATTTATTTCTCGAATCCTTTTACATTTGAATTTTTTACCAGTTGAAATTTCTGATAAACAAATATTTGTGTTTTCAATTTTACAATAGAAATTTACTAATTCTTTTTACAATTTCTTACGTTAAAGTATTTTTCATTATATTTTGCGATTTCTTTTCTTAGTATTAACTTACCAGCTATTTTAGCAATTGCTCCTATTTCTTAAAATTTATAATCGAACATAATTTTGGGGTATACATATAATATAAATAACAATTAAATCTTTATTTTGTAAAATTTTTAAATTTAGACATATCCAATTTAGACGTCAGTCATTGTCAGTATTCCATTCTAATTTTTTTTGTTATATTTTCAATTTCGGCCAGATGCAAAATTGCCGGATTAAAAGTTTCTGTTTTCCCCATTGTTATTAAATTAACTAGGTTTTGCAGTTCCTCCTCGTTTCATTACCAGTTCAACATATGCCTTCTCGTGTATACTTTCGGCACGATTCCGATTACTTTGGCGGAGAGGTAAAAAACCCAATGTTCATATAAATGGGGTATGTGCAGATAGTGGAGCTTCTCCAGAGGGGGAGTATCCAAAAATAATATAAAAATAAATAATATTTTTGAAAATTTTCACGTTTAAAAGTTTAAAATTGTGCACTAAGAACACATGGTATTTTTCTATGTATCACTAAATTTTTTCACGTTTTTTACTCTGTATATTAAAATATACACTCTAGGCATTGAAATAAGCTCACATTTCACATTTATTTTGTAACTTTTCATCTAAATTTAGTAATTTAAAAATTACTTATCAAATTTATGGCTGAAAAGTTTATACTATGTTCGGACCGACAACGAAAATATGTTTTCGTGGGAAAAACTGGTTTTCGCACGAAAACTTGTGTTTTCGCCCATGTAAAATCTGTCAAACGAAGACACAGTTTTCGCTGAAAACTACTTGAAAACTTACATTCCACTCATTATAATTGGTGTCTGCTCTAGTTTAATCGATGTTTTTGAAGACATGTTTTGCCGGCCCTAAATTGTCACTTGATATTGATCCACATACAAATACAGCTATCGCTTGATAATCTCATATCAAGGGGATTCTCTTGCTCTTGCAAAACCTCTCACCGTGCAGATATTGCAGAATTTTCCCTTTGGTGCAATGGCACAACAAAGAACACACGCAGAAAATTAAATGCAATGGCTGTAAAATATGTCAGACCAAAACCCATGTTTATTTTCGTGCCGTCATATATCACTTGGCCTTGCATATTTCGGCATAGGATTTTTGCATTTTGTGTCATCGTGCAATCTTGCCAGATCCACTTTTGATAGTTGTCAGCGTTTCTACGGCAAAAATGCAAATGCCGTGAATTCTCACGTCATCCTACGTCAAAGAGAGAAGGCAGCAGAGTTTCTCACTGTGAACTTACATTGCGCGCCCATAAGATGGGTCGTATCAGCTGACACCACTGTTTCTGCTATTATTCCTCTTTTGTGTCTAGTATCTGTTTTTTATAATTATCCTAACAAAGTGTCTATATGTTCTATTTCTGGTTGCCGTTCTAAATCTACAGTGTAATGCACTACCTTGTTATAAAGGACCTCAAACGGTTTTTTATCAGTTAGAGAATGTATGTTTTATTATATTGGTGAACAGCCCAATAAATTGATTCAGAAAAGCTGATCAAGCTATATTCCTGCTTCACACATCGAGCAATTTCAATTAATGTTGAGTGTACTCTCTCAACCTAACCGTTTGTGGTATTTTGATTTGGGTTACAAAAGTAAATTTCAATTTGAATTCAAATTCTTAAACTGCACTGTGGTAAATCCTGGTTCATTGTCAATTGTTATTCTTTTAACATTTGGAAAACTTTCCAATATTTCTAACACTTTATCTTCTAGATTAATCTTATCTTCAACTTGTTTAACAACTAAAAGCTTCGAATATGCATCAATACATGTAATAAATTTTAAAGACCGCGTATAAGATATCCATGTGAACTTGTATTTTCTCATCCGTCGGTGTAGGATCCTCCCCAACTGGTACTTTGTGCGTATGCCTATCATATTTATTTTTATTACAAGTCTGCTTCTGCATTTCAGGCCAGTGATATGTAGTGGAACCTATTTTATGTTTTCCTCATAAGCCCTGTTCGCAGTATTATGCGTTCGTTCAATGATTATAAGCAGATCTTCCCTATTTAACACATCCATTGAAAAACTTTATGCATATAAAAATTTATTTGTAAATCTTTCCTTTAATTTAGTTTTGATCTCATACAAATCTTCCGGTGTGCAATGAATTGCTGTAACAAGATCAGGTCTCACAAATCTATTAAAATCGTCATCGAATTCTCCGTTGTATCAAATTCAATAATATGCCTTGTCTTTGAAAAATTAATTACCGATTCATGTATCGTAAAACGTCCCCTTGATAGTAATATTTGCTGTTTAAACTGACTCAATGGTTTGTTTGAGCTGTGCTTTCCGCCGAATGTTGAGTCGCATTTTCCGATGAATCATTAGAAATCTGATTCAAGTACTGTCTAGACAACCGTTTAACCCTGTTATAAAAATTCGCAAAGCGTCCCGCCTATTTTTGGCGTTTAATTCCTTGGTAATCGTAATCGTTTTATTTATTAGTATAGTCAAAATTCAGTACAGTCCCATGATTAGACAATAGGTCATTTGAGTCATGTGTTATTTTTTTCCTTAATATTTTTTGTGCTGCAACTCTTCACACCTGATCTGTGGATCATTCTCTTCTGCTTGGTCGGTGACCGCAGCAGATTTTGTTAACCCCTCTATTTGTCTTCGCAACTCCTCTACCTCATATTTAAGGCAGGCATTTGTTGCTGCAATTATTGATAACATCTTCGTCCCCGTTTTCTAATGACGTATTTGAAAAGTTACTGATAGTCCGTCCATTTTGAAAGTTTTTTATAATTTTTTGTTTGTTTGGGTAACCATACCCCCACAACTTTTACAATTATATAGTCTCTCGTACCCTTTATTTTTATTAAGGAAATTTTTAACATTTAAATTTTTTATT
>NW_017537380.1:5124-15560 GCF_001853355.1 Bactrocera latifrons | reverse complement strand
CCAAAGATGGTTTTCCTTTTTTGTGCTAGTGCGGTGCAGTCGTTTAGGATGTGGTTAACTGAGTCGTTTGCATGATTGCAAAGTGAACAGCTAGGTTTATCCGTTTTGTTCAACAGATAATTGTGTGTTCTTAAAGTGTGACCTATTCTAAGGCGCACTCGTTATTATAAATAAATCAAACAGTATTAAGTCTATTGCCACAATTTTTGAGAGCACACTTTTGAGTTGACTGTATAAAAGAATTGCGTTAACTTTGAGTTGGCTACTTATAAGAAATGCGTTAACTCGATTTTTTTTTTCTCCTCAGTTGAGGATACTTTTTTAAACTTTTGGTATTTACTTTTGAGAACACTTAATTTTTTGTAATCGGAAAATACACGTAAATTATTTTGAATCACGTCTAGAGATACAATCACTCTCCCTTTGTTAGCGAATTTAATAATATATGTGCCCACTTTGAGCGCCAATTAACTTTGCGGTAGAGCGGAAAGCGTTTTAAATGCACTAGCTTCCTTCTGACTACAATCGAAAATTGTCTTTATTTCATGATACACTTATTTATAGGTTACAATAATGTTTATTTAATACCAACTGCGCAGTAGAGAACTTATTGGAATAAACTTGAATTTCTTAACTCCACTAATGTTTACAAATTGAAGTTGACTCAGCTTTATTTATTTCTTATTAATTCAATTAAAGCTCTACGGATTTCTTATTACAGTTTTGTTTATATTACCCATTATGCTATTGAGCTAAGGGAAATTTTAACTCGCATACATGTACTTGTGAAGTCAGGTTGCATAATTGTACCATGAAATGCCGACCACTGACTTACGCTCTTTTAGCACATTCTAAGACTTTGCCCATTCCTACTATCAAAAGACGATTTCTTTATATATATATTTCGCATATTAACCGATATTTTCACTATAAAGCCAGCAAATATGACATTTTATGTTTTATATGAAAAACAAAATTCCGCTCATTTAAACTTAAGGAGTGCAATATATCTTTGAAAATGTAAAAAAGGTATTCATGAATAAAAAAGCACTATCTTAAAAACTTAAAATTCATCATTTTTGAATGAAGCTTTTAAGATGATGGTAGAATGCTCACTGTTATCCTGTACTAAACCATAGATTTGTATCTTATTTGTGGCTTAGTTATTTCACTTATACTGTGGTAATTAACGGGATTTTGTGAGCGTGGTTTTGGTCCGAATTCGCTCGGACGGATGGATGGACAGACAATCGTACGGATTCCATTCGTCTCCTAATAATTATTACATAATTACTTATATGTCTATATTATATGAGTGTAATAGATTAAATGTACATATCATCCATACAATTAGTGGGTATTTTCGGTACCTTTATCGACATTGTGAAAATAGGTGAAATGGGTTTACAACGTCGTCCACCCAATTTCTGCTCTGTTGAACTAAAAATGCAACAATTCAATAAATAAATGAGATAGAGACGTCAAGTATTACATCCGAGATGTTACAAAAGGACCTGGCTGGTATCAAAATTTGACAATGGACGTGGATAATATTTTACAGTATATAAATCAATCCCTAGATGAATACAAACACACATGACAAATCAAATACATTTAAATTTCGTTGTTTCTTTAATTTTCATTGTTTTACATTTTAATAGTGATCTTGAACGGCGGGAAAAAACCCCCGTTCACATAAATTTTTGCGTAGAAATTCAATCGGATCCAGTCAACTATCAAAGTCGGAATTGATTAATCGAGCACAATAATCGAACCTTTCGATTTTAGTCGATTCAAATTTGAAAGATCAACAATAGTAAATAAATGTATTTATAAAACCGCAATGCAATGAAATAAACATTCAGAAGATTTTTAAGTTGCAACATTAGAAAACTATCCTTTTACAATAGCGGATATGTATTGATACTGATTCCAGTACAAGTAATGAATCTGGTGTACTGCTTCTATCCACTAATGGATTAATAAATTACCAGTTGGCACTCCCCCAACTTAATCGCTATCGTACCGCTTTATCCAAAAAACTTCCAAAATGTTTATCCTTGACAAGTGTTTGCTGGACTTCGATCGCCAACTGACAATCACTAAGCAGCTAATTTTTAGATACTTTCTTCTTTATTCTTTATCATTACCGTTGTGCTTAAAATTCCAAAAGTAATTCAATGCAATATAGATATTTCTAATGCACCAAATAAAAACCTAATAAAAAAATATTTTATATAATCAATGATTTTTAAAATCTTGTCAAGCTTTCATAATTGGGTTTAGCAGATTTAGTTTTTTAAAAAAATAAAAATCGAGAGCCTCGATAGTAACTCCATCCGAAAATCACATTATCTCACTTCACATGCGTTTATGAAGGAAATATGAGTACTTTGATCAATTTAGAGTAGTTCATAATCTGAATATCATGTAGAACTATAAATAGTGAAAGCAAAAAAAAAAATATATATATATCGTTTGAAGTTCTTTCACTAGGGAAATACATTTGCTTAAAGTTACATGCTTGTTTGCACTACGTACAAACGATATCCCATTGTACTTTTAAAAGCGTTCTGTTTCTGTAATCAGAAATTTTAATAAAACGATCTAACATTTCGTAAAGATAGATCCACCATGCTCTAACAACTTGAATTAGTTTCAGTAGTTTTTTCGCTCCAGAATCTAATCATTCATCATATTATGAGTATGACTAGAACATAAACATATAAGGTTTATTCGGAAAGAATTCAAACTCAGCATTACATGGAAAAACAAGAGACTCAAACGACGAGTCAATCGGGTCTAACAAGATATTGCAGCGAATTGGCTTTCACCGCCTTTCTTGTGAACAGCTATCTAACCAAGCCCAGCATCCCAACCCTTCCGCAGTCGCCCTACAGTCCACCCAAACTATGTACACTTACGCTCCATCCTTCAGACATTATCGACTTAGTACATACAGTATGCCTTTGATTTGTTTACGTATCATATAGACTGACTTCGAAAATATCCATTGAATTATCAAAGAAAACGACTTTGTTGCACTGGGAACTTTTGTAGAGTGAACAAATCTGAAAAATTTGCGTCTAAAGTCAAAGCGATGCCGCAAAATACCTCAGATATGTAGGAATTTAAAGATAAAAACTCACGATTGTAGTGTATTTTGTATGGAAAATTTTTACAGGCCTTGGTCCAGTTCTTACTGTTAATATTAAGGGCTAAAATTTTCAGGAAATTTTGCTTAAGGTATTTCGGGACTGAAAAAAATTAATAATTAAAAAAAAACACATATGTACAAATGCATATCTCCATACACATCTAAATATTTCACCAGCGAAAACTGCAAACAATGTTCTACAAAAGCAACAATTGTCTCAAATATCATCAGCAGCGTCACAAGTCAAAATGGCTGATAAATGGCCTAAGCCCAAATGTAGTAAATCTTACAACAAAAATATTTTCATTCATGAACACAAGCGCACTTTCAACAAGTAAATATGCTTCATTCATTAAGGCGACCACCTTCACATCTCCTAGAGCATGCGTTTGCCACAAGCGGCTTTTCGCGACGATGGCGCTAAGGCGCTAAAAATCAAACACGTAAAACGCAGCAAGAAGGGACAAAAGTGGCAACACTGTTGTCGGTGACTTATAATATAATAGTCATTTCTAAAATATTTTTCCGCTAGGATTTTCTTCCAACAACTCAATATTGTGACGCTTTGACATCGCGTCAATCCTTCGACAGATTGAAGTACTGAACACATAGAGCGCGACACACTGCAAGCGGCATCTGTCAAATATTAAAATACACACGTTCTTGCGGACACAGATATTTAGACAGCTGCACGACAACACGACTGCAAGCCGTCAGTTGTCGCTTTCGCTAACTTGAAAATATTCTTAAATTTGCCGATGACATTAGAGTTGACATGATGCGTGATGCCACTAATATGTAAACTGTAAAATTATTCAAAGCTCCAACAAACCTGACGTTATTTTACAAATAAAAGCATAAAATAGCATAAAAAATTTCACTTTAAACAAAATATTAAAATTTCATTGAAATGAAATCTATTAATATGGCCACAAGGAAATTGTGAACATGCAAAATGGACTGCTGTGTTGTCTTGTGTACATGCCGGCCATTGTAATGTCTTCTTACAAATGTTCATTTAAGAGGATTCACGACGCCATTTACAGATCACTTAACATGAAAGCAAAAACGTGAGCTTCACACTTTTTTTTCACCGAAGTGTTGAACAACGAAAAAAAATAGAACAACTGGGTTGAAGGTTTAATCAATAATCAGAATTCCGTTTTATTCCGTGCTTTCTTAAATACTAATATTTTGCTTTCTTGCAACAACTTAAAAATAAATGTTTGCATAACAATTCTTAGGAAATGTGTCTTGTGCATTTTGCAAAGTAACTATTGGAAGTATAGTGAATATCTATGATCTCCTTTTTCAAAAATTCTTGTATCGGTATAGCTTTAAAGCCTAGTTCATTATCCACAGCAATTTTATTTATTTTCCCATAAGTATTGATTATCAGCAAAAGTTTTGTTTTAAATTCTGTCCAACTCCTACCGTTTATTTGAAATGCTAACGCGAAAATTTATCAATTGCTGTCATAAAAAGTTTCTTACCTAAAGTATAAAATACGTCTATATGTAATGCTTCCAGAGGTTTGGATGGAGTTTTTGTAATTTTGTAAGGGATCTTCGGGGTTTTCCTATCGTATTTTTCTAAGTTACAAATTTCACAGTTATTTATGAACTGAGTTATCCTTTGTTTGAATTTAGGATTGTAAATTCGCGTAATTAATTCTTATATACTGCCTGAATTTCTCTATGGTTTTTGTCAAGATGTTTGTTTTTAATAATTTCAGTTAATCGATTTTCGTCTTCTATGTCTTCCGTCAAGAGTGTAGATCTAAGGTAAAATTTGGGTTATTTGAAAATATTTCTTCGTAAACAGTTTTAAACATACTATGAAATTCGTCTTCGATAAAAATAGCATTCAGTTGTGTTGGATTAAAATGATTCTTTAGTATTGTAATTGCTGTTTCAATGTCCATTTCTTTCATAGAAATTATTTTTCTTTTATTTTTAAAAACAGATTTATTTTTTATTCTTAATGATCCCGAGGTAGTTTTCATTATAACTACTTGATTTTTAAACATATTAATTGGTGAAGTTGTACTTTTTATCGCTAACCTGTCGCACTCTATTGTATTAATGCTGGGTTCAATTTCAATCCTTGACAAAGCGTCGGCATTACTATTCTTTGTTCCTTTCTTGTACCTAATATCATAATCGTATTCAGATAGTCTTAATCTCCACCTAACAAAAACCGTTGTCAATGTAAATGTTTTAGAAAAGTCTGGGTACGTTAATATTGGATGATGTGTTAGTAGGGTCTTGAGGGTGTTAAAACTTTTTTCGTAGTCCGAGTCATTTATATTTATCTGTGAATCTTTCTTTAAGCACCTAGTCATTGCTCTAGCTATAGCCGTGTAGTCCTTTATGAACTTCCTATATTAGCCTGTTAGCCCTAAGAATTGGTTGATCTGTTTTGGGTATTGGGAAGTTAACAACGCATCTTTTTAGGATTGGGATTGCCTCCTTCCGTTGTAATTATGTGCCCAAGGAACTCTGTTTCCTTTTTTAGAAATTCTGATTTATCTAGCTGGACTTTTAAATTTGCCTCCTGTAATCTTGCGAATATAAGTCTAAGTGAGTTAATATGTTCCTGTAAGGATGTTGAAAATATGATTATATCGTCCAGGTATACTAGGCAGATTTTGTTGATATAATCTTGGAGTTGATTATTCATCAATTTTTGGAACGTTGCAGGGGCTTTTTTTAGTCCGAAAGGCATTCGCAGAAATTCAAAGTGCCCTCCTTCGACACTAAATGCAGTTTTGTGGATGTCTTCTTCCTCTATCTCGATTTGGTGGAAACCCTTCGCCAGATCGAGTGTAGTGAAGTACTGGCTTCTTCCCAGTTTTTCAAGAATCTCGTCTATGTTCGGGATGGGAAACTTGTCATCGATCGTTACTTCGTTCAGTTTGCGATAGTCAATTACAAGTCTCTACTTTCGTTTCCCGCTGGCATCGGCCTTCTTTGGCACGATCCAAATTGGGGCTGAGTAGGAAGAATTGCTATTCCTAATTATCCCGTGTTTTAACATTTCTTGGATTTGATCTGTGACTTCTTCCTTATATACGTACGGGTATGACTTAGAAAATATAGGTATGTTGTTTGTAGTTCTAATTCTATGTTTTATTGCTGAAGTAAATGAAATTCCTTCATTTTCCTGGTAAAAAATATTACGATGATTTCTTACATTTTAAATTCCCTCTCTTACAATGTTTCGCCGTTTTCTTCCTTATAATATACTAGGTCAGAGTCATCTGGTACTACCATCTTTCTTTCATTTAAGTTTTCGTTTTCGAAGTGCATAGGGAGTATCTTGTTACCGATGTTTATTTCATTCTTTCTGTAATCAATAGAGGCATTTAGTGGTCTCAATATATCGTTACTTATTAGACCGTCAAAAAGTTATGAAATTTTATTATATAAAATTCTATTGGTTTATTAGTTCCAATGTCGCAAAATTCTTTGAACATGGGTACTATTGCCTTTTTGTCAACGTAAATTCGAGTCTTATAAAACCTATCTTTGTTTTTATTTTTATAAATGGTAATTTATTCTTGAGACTGATTCCTGAAAATTTTCAGCCACTTCTATTTTTCCTATGTCCATAGGTTCCGGTTGGTTTCTGAAATTTGGTCTCTAGAAGGATGGGTTTTGAAGACTGGGGTTTTGTTGGTTTGCTTGTTGGTATAGTTGGGATTGTTGGTAATTTCTTCCGTTATTTTGGGGGCATTGGTTGGAAATTCCTTCTGTTGAATAGTTGTTGGGAATTCCCGTACTGTGTTCTATTCCTACTGTCTTTTTTATTGTATTGTGTATTGTTTCTATAGTCAGTATTCCTATTATTTGAATAAGTTTTAAATTCTGTGCTGCTTCTCACGTTATTGTTCCCTGTATGTGCGTACGTTCTGAGTTCCTACAGAAAAGGATTGATTTCATTGGTTCAGGAAGTTTGTTTTTAAAGATATTGAGGGCAGTGCGCTTGTTGTTCATCGCACTCTCTCTAGTTGCTTCGGTTTCTCCTAAAATGGTTACTAATTTGTTATTTAACCTGTGTAACCTGGTTTTCATGTCGTTGTAAAAATCTAAAGTGTTTGTTCTAAAGATCACGCTTCGTCATTCGTCAAAGAGTTCTTCGCAAGAGCATCTATCCCCGAAATTATTCTGTAGTATGTTTTTAATCTCTGTCCATGAGGTCACGTGGCAGTTTATTTCTATTGCCTGTCTTGCTCTTCCCTTTAGCTTTGATTTTATTATGTCCGAAAAAACTAGTTGAGACAGTTCGTCATATGTTTGTAGATATGGGTGTATTCGGTTAATAAGTGTGGTGAAAGTCTGTAGGTCTCTTGAGTCGCCACAGAATTCAGGTAGGTTATTAAGATATTTTAAAGGGTTTATAGTAAGAATGTTTTGAACTGGTACTGCCATTTTATTTCCCTTTCTTGTTCTTCTTTTTTTTATGGGTTCGGGAGGAAAAAAAAAGAAATTCTCTCTAATAATATGTTTTAAATAATGTTTCTTTGCTTGGGTTTTTATCAAGGTTACTTTATGTAGGAATTCTTGCAACTTTTTGATTTCTTGTTTTCCAGACGTATATCGTCATTTTCTTTCAATTTCTTACTCTATGCTAATTTTTTCAGTTACATACATTTAATAATAATAATTATTATATATAATATAGTTAATCGGATTCTCACTTTCTGATGTTGTTGTTGAATATTATATTGCTGYCTGTCTGGCTCTGTGTTGGGTTTGAAGTTGATCTGGATGTGTTTCCAAGGATGGAAAAAATTTGTCACTATGTTGAGTTTAAAGTTGACTAGGATGTGCAGTTGGCTGATGAGTTGGTAATATGGGTATATCTTTATATTTCGGTTGTTGCCTGAAATTATCATCGATAAGAGTAAATCTTTTTTACCCTTTTCTTCACCCCCTTTTTGTATTATTTTCGAACAATTTGTATGTTTTAAAGGATTCGTTCTTCAATCTCATGAAGTTCAAATGTCACTTTCACTAAACTTTTTCGCAAAAATTATTTTGTATGCTTAGAAGATTCGTTCTTCAATCTTATGAAGTTCAAGTGTCACTTTCACTAAACGTTTTCGCAAAAATATTTTGTATGTTTTAAAGGATTCGTTCTTCAATCTTATGAAGTTCAAATGTCACTTTCACTAACCTTTTTTGCAAAAATTATTTTGTATGTTTTAAAGGATTCGTTGTTCTTATTTTTTTCTACCCGTTTCGAATATAGAAATATTCAATATCCTTTCTTATGTAACTTGATTTTAAATTTTTACACACAAGGATACACGGATATCCTAACAACTGCGCCACTTTTTTTTTCACCGAAGTAATGAACAACGAAAAAAATAAAACAACTGGGTTGAAGGTTTAATTGATAATCAGCATTCCGTTTTATTTCGTGCTTTCTTAAATACTAATATTTTGCTTTCTTGCAACAACTTAAAAATAAATGTTTGCATAACAATTCTTAGGAAATGTCTTGTGCATTTTGCAAAGTAATACAATTAATAATAATAAAGTTATTATACATTTTGTTAACTGTTGCATTTTCGTTAGCACTTGAATGAACAATAAATACAATTGAACAATAAATACAAATTATTAAAATTCTTCGGAATTAATGGTACAKTTTGTTAACTGTTGCATTTTCGCTAACGAAAATACACTTGGACAAACAATTCTTTGGATTAATAAATATTCGTATTAAAATTCTTTGGAAATAATAGTCTTTATAACACTTCCCCATTGGTTGTTCGTGTCAACGGAAATTTCGCACAAAGCATTGAGTGTACATATTTACATATGTATGTACATACATACATTGCATGTGGACAGATTTACAAACATTATACGTATGGTCTGTCATATTTGTTCATGCACACATAATCATATATGTATGTACCGCTTGACCTTTTAAGATGATATCAAAACTTTTAATGTAAATGTATAAATTTAAAACTAGTCAACATAAAATTAATTTAAATGCACATTTTGGTAATGATACAAACCTTACTCTGTTATATTATATATTTTAAATGATTTCATGAAAATGAAATACATACATAAATATGTATGTAAATAAATTTTTACATATTTTACATTACTTATGTACTAAATATAATATATGCTTTGTTACCAAATATAGACCGATCATCTCTAAATTATATGCCGAGTGGGTTGCACATAGAAAATAAACGAATCTGTGTACATTTATTTACATCGAAATTAGCACTATTTTTCTCATTTAACACTGAAAATGCTGAATTCTGCTATTTTCGAGTCCCCTGATGCAAAACTATGGCATAGATAACTGATAGGAATCTCTTTGGTTCGAGAGAGAGCTGTCAAAACTCGCATTTTTTATAACATTTGTAAATGATGCCACTGCTGAAAAATATTAGATTGGACATTTAGTAAACAACTTTTGGGTATTTTGCAGTTTCCACACAACTACTCAGGTATGCAAATAGCGCGTTAAATATATTATTTTTGGGTGCTCGGTTCCCCAGTAAGCCTATATCACCCATATATATGAATAATTTTACAAACAACCGACATCTAATTTTACAGAATCTCAGCAACGCTCTAATTTTGGCAGTTCGTTTTAGCGCTATTCTTCTGGCATCCCGCCTTTTTCACTAACTGCTAGTTGAAGGGACCCTGATTGTGTTTTGTTGCCAGCTCAGAAAAAAGATCAGGGTCCGCTGCCAGGTGGCAAGCGAAAGAGTAAGAAAAAAGATTCTGATCAATTTATACATGACTCTGGTGAGACACACTTAGGCTGTTCACGATAAGGTGATTATCGGGTTATTTATATAAGTAGGAATTTCATTGAACTTAAACTGTAAGCAATGAACAGCTTTTTGTGTAAAAATAAGCAAATAACCATACAATATAGGTAGGCTGTTCACGGTAAGGTGGTTATCGGGTTATCGGGTTATCGGGTTATGTGGTTATTAGATTAAAAATAACCTCTATGATCCGTGAACATCCCATATTGTACGGTTATATGCTTATTTTTACACAAACAGCTGTTCATTGTTTACATTTTAAGTTCAATGAAATTTCTACTTATAAAATTCCTAAACAAAGTTTAAAAAGCAACATAATTGAATTTAAAATAAGTTCTGCTATTCAGGAAATGGACTTTATTCAAGGTATGTGCTTATTAAATAATCCAAATTTTAAGAGTTCAAAAGATTCTTTGTATAAAATTTGCAGACATCTTGCGCCCTGAACAGTGTCACAAT
>NW_017537380.1:0-4729 GCF_001853355.1 Bactrocera latifrons | reverse complement strand
AATTTGTCGGTGGTGAAACTCTCTCATCTCTGCCTGCGAAAAGTTACGATATAAATCGTGAACCTCTCTATGATATACGTTCTCTGGTTAAAACAACTGACTTTTGATCTTTTCTAATCAATAAATGTTCTTAAAAATTTGTAATTGAAAATTAAAACTATGATGCTTCACATTACAAAAYGTTTTATCAAATACGTTTACATTTCACAACTTTTTTTTAATTTTCATTCATTCTTACATTGTGTTTTGAACGTCTTCAGGAGGTTTCGATGTTTAGCAATTGGAAACGAGATATGGCCAGATTGATATTATACAAAAAATATATGTGAACGGATTTGTTGGCGCCCTTCAAAATCGCTAATAAAAAATGTAAAACAATGAAAATTAAAGAATATGCGAAGTTTAAATATATTTCATGCAACGTTTTGCAATTTGATATACGTTTTCACTATACACTTTCTAGCTTTTCGTTACTCATAATTCCAGCTTCGATGTGACTTAATTTCACTAAATCAAGTTAATTTTTCGACATCTCTAAACAATTGTTCCGCGTACTCTCGATCATATCCCATGGTATCAGTGTATGACATTTATTATTACAACAATCTTTTGACAGAAATTTTGTTACCAGCTCCTCCTCCTTTACTTCAATAACAGACACGTCAATCTTAACAAAAGTTTGTTCGGTATCATCTTCTGCCTGAGATACACATACTTCGTCTTCATCATAATCGTTCTCTTCATTGTTTTCATCATCCTTTTCATGGAATTATTGTCCGTATACGGCACTGAACTCCTCATCAACACTCATGTTTCATTTCATTTCATGCAAAATGCGAAGACGATAATCAACAGAAACACTTACACAATTGTGATAACAGAACATCCGGAAAGAGAGACGAATGAAAACAAGACAACAGCAGCTGCGCGGTATTAGAGTAAACGTCACTTCTTCAGTGTTACTTTTTTAAATGTTTCACACTAGCAACTTACACGATGAACTGTAATAATATTCCGACCAAAAACAACACTTACTGGACGTCCTTGAAGCCTCTGGAAAGGAGAACAATTAATGAGATAACGAGAAACTGACGAAACGAGTTGTTTCTTTTCCCAGAAAACTAGTTTTCGCACGTTAGACCAGGTCACATATAGTAAAAGTGATTGTAATTCATTCACAACGATTCAAGATTTGTTAAGATGGGTTCTGAAAGTTTTGTTACTCTATTGTTGATCGCCTGTTTATTCCTTTAGAAAAATTTCTATTTCAGTTCAACAAGAAAATACTTAAGATGTTTACGATTGGGTAAGATTAAATGTATGGCTTCCAAGAATGCCTTGTTTATTCTATAAAAGCGTGTTTTATTTGACCAGCAAATTAAGCTATTAAGCTATTAGCTTATATTGCATGGAAGACTTAGCCAATATAATTATGTTGGCTTGTCATAAGCTATCATAACTTGTATATTAAACTAGAGGCATTGCCAGTGCATCGCTTTTTTTTCATTCACAGTGGGAAGGTTTTCCCAAAAAAGAATTAGTTGGCAAAGAAAGAAACCTCATTTTGACAAATGAAAATGTAAACAAACCAAAATTAAATATTTTTGTATGAGTATTGAGTTAAAATTAAGACAAATATGAATAATTGCTTTATTTTTTTTCTTTGTATTCTAGGCCCAAATAAGTAAAATAAATATATCTGTATAGTGTATTAATATTTGAATCTTCAAACTACATTGTATGCCAGCTGATTGTTCTTGTCCGCGCTACCAGCCTAATTCATTTTTATGCGAATAGCTTGTGATGATCAAATAAAACACGACTAATATTTCTACAATTGACGATGACTTTGTAGAAATTTGTGGATGTTTGTTTCACTGGAAGGTCTGCAAAATACGCTTCAACTACCGTTATGACTTTCTCATTTGATGAAAAACGCTTGTCACGTATTTATAAATTTCTTCAGTTCTGAAAACAAATGGAAGTCGCTGGTGGACAAATCTGTTGAATATGGTGTATGCTTCAACAATTTGAACTTTAATTCATGGATTTAATCCATTGTCAAAATGCTCATGTGACATGGTGCATTGTCCTGATGAAAAAGGATTTTTTCTTCTGCAAACCGGGTCTTTTTTAACGATTTTATTTTTTTAAGTGGTCCAAAATGTTGCAATAATATTCAAAATTAATTTTTTTATCAGTTTTCAAGTAATCCACAAACAAAATTCCTCTCGCATCGCAAAGAACTGATGCCATAACCTTTTTGGCCGATTTCCGGACATGAGCTCGTTTCGAAGCCGAACAACTAGGTTTACACCACTCTTTAGCCTCTTGGTTTTACTCAGGTTCATGGTGATAGAGCCAAGTCTGATCCATAGTGATGAATTGAGGCACAATACCCACTTTATCCTTCTTAAAACGCTCGAAATGTTGCTGAGAAAGTCGCATTCGAATGTGTTCTTGTTCCATTGTTAGCGAATGCGGCATCAATTGCGCACACAGCTTTCTAAAACCCAAAATTCCCCTTAAAATATGGCTGACACTGCCTACTGAGACGTATAGAGCCTCTACTGAATCTCTCTCAGTCAATCGACCATCTACCAAAACCATAACCTCTATTTGGCTATGATTTCCGGCTGTGATGCGCTTTTGGGTGTCTTTCACATTGACCGTCTCCAAGGTTGTACGACAACAACGTTTAAATTCAGCAACGCATTCATTATACACTTTTAAAATTCGTTCGTGAATTTCTGTTGGTGGTACTTTTTCTTCTTAATTGGCGTAGACACCGCTTACGCGATTATAGCCGAGTTAACAACAGCGCGCCAGTCGTTTCTTCTTTTCGCTATTTTTTGGTGCTACACCTTCTAAAAATAAACATTTTATCACAGCGCAATATTCAAATTTTTCCATTGTATATAAATAAAGTGACACGGTTACACTAAATGCTTTGTAAACAAAGAATAAATTTACAGATTTAAGAGTGTAACAACAAAACGAAAAAAAAAAACTGTCCCAGTAGCAACGCCCTTTCTTATCGAACGATAAAATTTATTGAACAACGTGGTGTATGTATATTACTAAATACTATAACTACATTTGGGGTATTCTCTTGCTCTTGCAAAACCCTTGCACGGTGCACGAATTATAGATTTTTCCACCTAAAGCAACGGCACAACAACAAACACACGCAGAAAAATATTTGTAAAATATGTCAGTCCAAAACCCGTGTAATATTCCGTCAAAAAAATAATTGCAACCTTGTGCCAGCTGTCATTTTACTTAAATACATATTTTGACGTTAAATTATTGAGGAAAGTAAATTTTAAATAGATTTTTTTCTATTTAAATTACAAAGGTTTGTTACATTTTTTTTTTTTGTTAAGAAGGAATGCAGAGGTGCGCCAATTCTCAATAGCCATGCACAATAGTCATTTACAATAAATTGACCGAATCAGCCGTTCATATATCACTAGATTCTGCAATGGGTGCTTTTGTGCTCCTGTATATTTCGGTATAGGCTTTTTGCAATCTGCAATCTTGAAAGAGCAAGAGAATCACCCTATTGTATATTTGGTCAGTTGGTTGGTGAACGCAAATTCGAAAAGTTGATTATGTGAAAGTCGGCATGTGCCGGAAATGAAGACTCAGTTTATTGACAAATAATTGTGTATGTGCAGAAAGTGCTAATTATGAATATATGTTCATATATTATTTTAATATTATATTAAAGGGTTTTGCTACAACATTTAGATTGTTTGCATCAACTCACTCAATCAATTTTATGAAGAAAACAAATACACTGGTCAACATATGTGGCATAAAATCTGATAGAAAAACGAGAATTATTACATGTAGTATATGGCATCAATGGTAATTCGTGGATGAATTTACACGTTTTTTGCCTTAAATTATTATATATCCAATATTATAACTTTGTTTAATTTTGCTAAGATATCTTCCATACTGGCAGATATTGGGATAGTACTGACCCGATTTTATTAATTTTTGTCGTTGTGATATACTATATATTATTATTATCAAACGTAGAGCGCAGACTGACCAATTTATTTTTATATAAAATGATCAGAGGTGGGCACGATCACTACCAACCGACTCTCACAAAATGCCTTTATATTAGTGCGTTTACAGTGTGGCAAAGTGTATCAGCGGGTCTATGCCGCACTGAATATATTAATATTATATCTCCTTGATAGAAATTAGATTATAACATCGTTGGACAATTTGGTATTTAAAAAATAAACTTATTTTATCGACTAAGAGATCTTTTAATTTCATCCGCAAAATATGAACAACATGTATAAATACAATAACCGTTTTTTTTATGTTTCAATCCCCACTGTAGCTAGATCGGGCAAAATAATGATTTTTTAGGCATTTAAATTAAAACAACCAACATTTATTACGATTGCAAATTATTATACAGTTATAATGGACTTTTAATAAATGGTGAAACTACTTAAGTCGTTTTTTTTACGATTTTATGGTATTTAAGTATATATACTATTCAAAATGCATCAAATTGCAAAACGTTGCATGAAATATATTTAAACTTCRCATATTCTTTAATTTTCATTGTTTTACATTTTTTATTAGCGATTTTGAAGGGCGCCAACAAATCCGTTCACATATATTTTTTGTATAATATCAATCTGGCCATATCTCGTTTCCAATTGCTAAACATCAAAACCTCCTGAAGACGTTCAAG
>NW_017537379.1:1446277-1459771 GCF_001853355.1 Bactrocera latifrons | reverse complement strand
AGTATCCTCCGGGGGAAGTACAGGAAGAGGAAGACCTCCACTCCGTTGGAAGGACCAAGTGGAGAAGGACCTGGCTTCACTTGGAATATCTAATTGGCACCACGTAGCGAAAAGAAGAAACAACTGGGCGCAGTTTTTAACTCGGCTATAATCGCGTAAGCGGTGATTACGCCAATTAGGAAGAAGAAGAATTCCGTTAATTAGCCGTCTCCACAGATTTGTGACATTTTCAAAGCGCTCTGTCGATCTGTAAGGGTCTTATGATCCAGAAGTTAATAGGTAAAACAAAGGTGGGTAATAGGTAGATAGAATTAGTCCAAACTCTTACCACCAGTGCCGTCAGTGGGTGTATCAAATCCCAATATTTAGTAGTCCAAGTCATGCTGTAACACAAAAAGAGGTGTTAGACAAAGTGCGGTTTTGATTTTGAATCGTGATACACACTCAGATATAGTGTGATTAACCATAAAATATTTGAAAACACTTATATCTATTCCAGTCTATAACTATAAAATAATTTACCTTCAAATTATATAAAACTAAAAAAATCATTTTTGTAACACAAATAATTACGCACCCCTAAAAATAAGATAATTAAATTTAATTCACGTACAAATCTACAGCTATTGTATTAATTATTTAGCCTGTACTCAACCGATTGGTCATGGAAAATACGATTTTTTTGTCATTTCAGCCGTTATTTGTTTCCACTAATTTTTCCAAACTTTCCTTTTTTCCAATTCATTTTTACGTATCCGGCTTTCTAATCATCCAATAAATATTCTATCGGATTCAGATCCGGTGGTTGAGGTGGCGAATGAAATTCTTTTGGTACGTTATAAAGCAACCATTCCTTGACAACATGGGATGTGGACCAGGACCCAATTTGCTTGCGGTTTCTTTCAAATTGTTATTCAGAAAGTCCAAATAAACAAAGCGGTCTATATTTGTTTCCACAAATTGTATTTTTCGAATTGCATTGCCGACAAACAGGTCCATACCATACCCTCTCGGGATAGTTCTTCACTCGCTTTGAGCTATATGTTTTGGATGCCATCACAAGCGAATAATTACTTTCGTCGCTAAACAAAACATTTTCTCGAAATTCTGTTGATTTGTCGACATACTGTAATGCGAAGTCTTGTCCATTTTTTTGTTAATTTCACTTATAAATGGTTTTTTCTCGATACACGACTCTGTATTACATATTTCTCTGTATTACATATTTCTACGGCTTTTATCTAGAACCGCTTAACTCTTGGAGAAATTTTAGCTACACGTCCTGCTTATGGCTTGCTTTCTACTGGCCCTGACTCGGAAAAATTGTTTACCAATTTTTGCACTGTTGACTTCGCTCGCAAAAAGGTTTAGCAATTGAATTCAAAAAATTTCCCTCTCTCCTTAACTTTTTATTTGCTCTCCGACCCATTTTCACCAAAATATGTATTCAGTAGCTTTTCCATAATTCGAACTCCTATAACTCGAAGTTCTCCATAAATGGAGCTCATAAATTGGCATTGCCTTTCGAAGTGAAATTTGCTTCCATAAATCGAAATTTTAAATTGGCACGTTATCCTCTATTCGCATTTTCGGAGAAATCCACTTTGTAAACAACTGCTCACGTAGAAGTCGTATTAAGGATTCCATTGAGGGGCACAATGAACCAAATATGACCTCTAACGCCATGGGAAACACCGAGAATTCTCAAGAAGAAATTTTTCAATCGCCATCAAAAAATGATGTTACGCATTCCTTTGTAATTTTAAAATCCTGTTTAAATACGAGTTTTAATACAACTGACAATCAGTAAAAAGCCCTAAAGAGATTAGAACCTGTTTTTACTAAAAAAAAAGCACAAAATATATGTTTGTTCGCCCAAAATTGGGGAGATATGCTTAATGTACGTAAGCAAACAAGTTTTAAGTAAAAGTTTTTTTAAGGTTAGAACAAGTGTCTATCTCTAAATTCCTTTGCTGGAGTGTTTTCGTCCATTCGGACAACATGACCACGCCAGCTTTTAATTCGCTGAACTATGTTAATGTCGTCATATATCTCATACAGAACATGGTTCAATCGAATGCGATATTCTCCGCGGCAAACGCGCAAAGGACCATAAATCTTTCGCAGAACTTTTCTCTCGATAACTCGCAACGTTGACTCATCAGTTGTTGTCATCGCCCAATCCTCTGCACCATATAGCAGGACGGGAATTATGAGTGACTTATAGAGTTTGGCTTTTGTTTGTCGAGAGAGGACTTTGCTTCTCAATTGCCTAGTCAGTCCGAAGCAGCACCTGTTGGAAAGAGTTATCCTGCGTTGGATTTCCAGACTGACACTGTTGGTGGTGTTTATACTGGTTCCCGAATATACGAAATAATCTACGACTTCAAAGTTATGACTGTCAACATTGACGTGAGAGCCTAGTCGCGCGTGCTGTTTGTTTGATAACTGGAGATATTTCGTCTTGCCCTCCGTAACTGACAGACCCATTTCTTTGCTTCCTTGTCCAGTCTGCAGAAAGCAGAACTAACGGCGCGAGTGGTGAGTCCCATGATATCAATATCATCGGCATACGCCAGCAGCTGTACACTCTTATAGAAGATTGTACCTTCTCTATTTAGTTCTGAGCTCGAATTATTTTCTAAAGTAGCAGGTTGAAGAAACCGCACGATAGGGAGTCGCCTTGTCTGAACTCTTGCTTGGTATCGAACGGCTCTGAGAGGTCCTTCCCCATCCTGACGGAGCTTTTGGAGCTCAACGTCGGTGTACACAGCCGTATTAGTTTTGCGGGATCCGAATTCAGACATCGCGGCATAAAGGCAGCTCCTTTTCGTGCTGCCGAAAGCAGCTTTGAAATCGACGAAGAGGTGGTGTGTGTCGATTTTACTTTAACCTCTAATTCAGAATATTCAAAGCTGTGAACGCGTTAGTTTTATATGGTTAAATGTATGTATATATGTATGTATTGAGCTCCTTAAGTGTTTTATACCATTATACGGTATTAGAGAACTAAGGAAGGGTTCAGACCTAATTATATTATTGTCATAATAATCGACGTGTATTCTATATATCCATGTGAAATTTTTTTAAAAGTATTCGTATTACATTGAATTTTGAATGAACTATTTTGTTGAGCGCCATTATCCACAGGACATCGTAATACTTTTATTTCACTTTTTTCACGTCATCGCACTTAAAGGTAAAATCCCCCACTTCGCATACACGTATATATATGTACATACATACTTATATAGTACAAATAGATATGCTTATAAAGTAAAGCAAAAATCATCGCTCTTTCGTTGAGTGTCATAAACGGTCAAAAGGACAAAAAATTAAAATAACAAATGTAATGCATACACGAGAAGGTACTTAAGTTCAATTTGAGATTGTCATGTTTGAGATGATTTTCAGGAAACTTTTCATACGAAATAGAATTAAACCTTAAGAATCAGCACTAGAAGACAATATTAATACAACAAATTATATAATCGGGTTTTATTACAAAAAAAAAAAAAAAAAAAAAAAAAAAAAAAAAAAAAAAAAAATTAAAAAAAAAAAAAAAAAAAAAAAAAAACGATTAAGGTGAAATAAACTCCCGATTGTTATTAATCATAATTTCTATACAATGTTTTAATATAATATTATTTATTATTGTTTAAGGGTTGTGCCATATACAGATTACTGAAGAGAATTCCATAAAATCGTGTAGTGTATTCAATAGCAAGCACTCCTAAATATTATATATACATATTCAAGTATATAGTTTAATATTGATGTACGGTATATTATTCTTCAATCCCTTGAAAGGCCTCTCGAAATATTAAGAATAGCGAACTTACACCCCACACCCAGAGTACTTAACTTCAGAAACTACTACATAGGTGAAAGGGATGATGAGAAGTTATAACATTTATTTGCGAATTCCCAGTCTTCAGTCGGTTGTGGGGCGATATTTTTCACGGTTTTCGAAATGAAATTGGCAGTAAGGGTGGAAAAACCCCTAACTGGGGCTTATCTCAATCTATCGACCCACCAAAGGTCAATGCGAATATCTGAAAAATGTAAATCACTTGTGGTAAAATAGCTTTTCGACTTGTTGGTGGTTTGTGGGTAATTTTGTATAAGAATATAGTACTTGGTGAATGAAAATAACATGATGAAGTCATTATAGCAACTACTTCTAGTAAGTTTATCATTTAAGAAAAATTTCATTTTTAGCGCGTTACAATTCTAGAATAAAAATATATTTATTTTCCTTTCCTATTTCACTTCTCCAGTTTTCGTATTGACTGAACTTTTCTTCTTCTTCTTAATTGGCGTAGACAGCGCGCCAGTCGTTTCTTCTTTTCGCTACGTGGCGCCAATTAGACATTCCAAGCGCAGCAAGGTCCTTCTCCACTTGGTCCTTCCAACGGAGTGGAGGTCTTCCGCTTCCTCTGCTTCCCCTGGCAAGTACAGCGTCGAATACTTTCAGAGCTGGAGTGTTTTCGTACATTCAGACAACACATTGACTAAACTCAGTGCTAATAATTCCGTGTCATCAGTAAGTTAAGTATTTCAGTTGTACGCAGATGGATGGACTTAATGTGGTCTCCAATATCTTTTATGCTAAATATTTATTTATGCCTAATATTTATGTAGGAATCCTCACCTGGTCAGCTCCTTCAAAATTATTTMTTTAGAATTAATCATTTATTTAGAATTAATCATTTATTTGAAATTAAACATTTATTTAAAATTAAAGTTTCCAGTCCTTCTCCTGCGGTGGTACAACTCGTAATGTCGTTCGTGTTTTATTTTTAAAATGTCTGAGCCGTCGTTTTTTGTTTTTCGTGTTTCGTTAAGTTTAAGGTGAGTACACAGTCTTCGTCAGTTGTTCGTCACCCTACAACCAGCACTACATTTATTTCATATATATTTAGATATATGTACAATTGTATATACACAGCGCAGGTGCTAACTTATTCAGTATCGCTCTTTCGAAACGCGGCAGCTCAACTCTCAAGTGCAATATTGTAGTTGGTGCCAGTATTTGCAACAAAGTGCCAGGAATATATTTAAAAATAAATGTTCACACCTGTGAGCTATTCACTGCTTCTGAAAATTATTACCTCTGGACAGTTATCGTTCGAGGAACTTCCGACTTCCTGTGGATGTTTCCACGTGTTTTTTTGTTTGTTCCTTTTGACACATTTATTTCCTCAAAGGACGTGCAGGAAACAATCGATACAAAAACAACACTAAAAATTTCAATTAAGCAGTGACAGATATACAAGTATAAGACTATATTTCATTTATTATGAAAACTGAATATTTCTCGTGAAGTATAGAATAATAATATATATGTATACTTACAGATAATTGCACTGCAATGTTTACCCAAGTACATTTTTATGAGTTTTCATTCTTAATTTTGTATGTGTCTAAAATTGGCAGAGGTTGCTTGCTATTATAAGAGATTGCCACTCAACTTTTATCAAGCCATAAATAGTATAACAGTAGTTCATAAACTGAAGTGCATTTATTCTTTAAATTTTACTGAAGAATCTTTCGAAGACAAACTATGAGACATGAATCGTCGGTTTGTACTCGGGAATCTAAATTTTCTTGGAATTATCTGGAGTCCATACGTTAAATTCCTTTGTAATTAAATGGACTAGCACTGTAGAATACTTCAAGAGATAATTGTCATAGATTGAATGTTGTTATCTTTCGCAACTTTGTCAGTTAGAAATTGTTTATGCAAAATAATAAAACTGTGAGAGACCTGGGACAACTACAAGCTCTGTTAAATCGCCTAACCAGATATACGGGTTTCGAGAAATTTTAGAAGGTGTAAATATAAGCATTATTAACCTATTGTACAGAAAGAAGTTGTCTTTAAAATTTTGGCACACTTTTTGCGAGCTTTTAGCTATAGGAAGCAAACATAGTGGCAGCTGTCGTATGTAATGTTTGGAGAATGCATAGAGCTCTACATGTACATGTATGCGACACCAGAATCCGACAAAGCATACTACTTTTTTTATTTATTGTTATTATTATATTGTATTATTTTTAATTACACAAGTAGTAGTACTTAGGAAGGTAAGAAAACCTCCGAAGTATATTATGGACAAAAGCCTTTTGAGAAGACTGAAACCTGTATTCAAGATCCTCTGTTATCTCGATTTTACAAATAATTGTGCAAAAAATCCCCCCACAATGCTGGATAAGGGAAAAATCGATAGGCATTGTGTGGCCACTGGGCCAATATTCGGAACCGAAATTCATTTCATCTAGGAATTTGTGCAATGATGTGCTATAAAAAACAATATCTTAATAAACAAAGGCAGTTTAAAAAAAAACACACTTTTAAAGTTTTCAGTAATGAAGCTACCTTTTCCTCACTACTATAATAATTTTTGAGATGCTACAGTGGCCTAACTTTTTAAAATATGTAAGTTAGAAACTGATGACCTTATAAAGCAGTCAAAGGATTCTTTGACTAAAAGAAAACGACTGACCTTCGAAGGGGCTTTAATTTCGAGGAACTTTTAAATTCAGCAGTTAGGCTAACTTCAAATGGGACTGATAAATTCAAAGCATCAGTTATTTAAAAAATAAAGTGTATTGGGATCACCTATGTAAGTGTGCACAAGTATGATTGAAGATAGCGACAATCAGCATTTTCGAGTTTATTTTTTGCGCTTGGTGACAAAACCTATAAGTGTGATATATGCTTCCCTAATAGATAAGAGACACTTTGCTCATGAATAATTACTTCAGCAGGAAAAGATTAAGAAGAAGTCTCGTAAAAAGCGCAGATGTTTGCATAAGATTTGCAAATCATGATAATACACCGGTGTCTACTTAAATACGATGAAAATATATGCGCTGATACATGCATTGTCGTTTCAGATTCACTCGTAATTTCATAATTTTTTCTCACTCACCGAACTATTTTTAAATAGTGATTAACCATTACTCATATGAATATTACGAATGTCAACAAACGAACTTAGAAGATGGTACAACAAAAACCTTTATTCGAAAGACGTGCATTCTTCAAATTCTTTGCCGAAATGATCGGAGTGACTGGTGGAAAAGGAATTTTTTATCTCGCTAATATTTGATCGGGGATTAAGAAAAGGTGGCTCACTGCACTTTCGTAACATGTGTGGAGTAGAAGCAGGTGAGGAAATGCAGGAAGGTTTATTCTCGCAGAATTCATTGAAAGAATGAGGTGTAACATGTATTACGGCTAAATGTAGTTCCTGTCACCAGACACAGCCAAGAAACAATGCCAGGCTCCCTACGTAACGCGATACCGTTTGGCAAAATCTGATCACATGTCTTGTTATGCAAAAGACACGTGATAATCCTAAGTATAATGCGAGGGTTCGCAATTGTAATTTGAGAAATTTGTTTAAAAATTTGTAAGATCTTCAAATTGTAGGCAGAACAATGCGAAAAGTGCTTGAGTGATGTTAGTGTTGCAGGAAGAGTGTTAATATGAAACGCGT
The DNA here is from genome assembly GCF_001853355.1 of Bactrocera latifrons. NCBI lineage: Eukaryota > Metazoa > Arthropoda > Insecta > Diptera > Tephritidae > Bactrocera > Bactrocera latifrons. The sequence goes on along the minus strand of NW_017537379.1, from coordinate 1,452,263 downwards.
GTGGCGTGGTATACGTGAGTGTGAGTGAGAAAATATTGAAGAAGTATGTGCGTAAGTACTTAAGTACCTAAGCGCGCTTTATTATGCATAAATATATTCTTAATTCCTTGTCCCTTCTTGTGTTACGAGAAAAGTGAGTAACCACTTAAATAAAAATACTAAATGGGGTTTTCGGGTATTCTTTCAATCATGCGAGAAGTTGTAGGCGTGGTTACCCAAGTAAAGAAGCATATGCGGAATATTTAGAGTAAGAGTAAGTATTTTGAGAAATTTTGCAATATTCAAGCAACATGTCAAAAAAACTCTTAAAGTTGTAAGTAAATTACCATCGTAGCTTTACATTTTTTAGAAGGAACTAATTTATTGAATTTCATTATCATTAATTTTTTTCATATCTAATTTACAATAAATTGTGGGATCGATTTAATCATGCTGTTAGACGAAAGAATTTTGATAGTTTGAAGCAATTCTTTAGTCCTTTAGTAATATATTATTATCGAGATTTAAGCAAGTTACATCAAGTAGCTGTTGTCTTTATAAGAGTAAGTTATATATCCGTAAAGATTTCTGTGCGTTAAATCAATATTAATCAAAGTTCCAACTGAAGTTAAAGGAAATACTAAATATAACGGGTGCTCCAAGTAGACGTACTTTTTCAATCGAATTTTTTTGAGTATGTGAGTCGTGTCAAGCTGTCATGTTTTTTTTTTTGTTCGGTATTGTTAGGCATTTTACCATGGAAATACTTACGCCTGAACTAAGTTTAGAAATCATTCAAATTTATTATGAAAATTCAGTTTTTGTATAAAATGGGTTTCGCGCGCTTCGCTCAACTTATGGTTAAAATAATCGACCTACTGAGTGCACTATTCGCAACACCATCACTCATCTTGAGACCCAGCATTCATTATTGGATAATGACAGCCGTAGCTGACAGTGTACACGAACACCGTGGTGAGTCGATTCGGCTCCGTTCACAGCAACTCGAAGTGACGTTTGAAACGACTTGGCGCATTTTAAGTCGAAATCTAAAATTGAAAGCGCACAAATAGAGCTTTTGCAAGAACTAAAGCCGCTCGACCTTTCCAAGTGACTTTGCTTCGCTCTATAGGCTTTTAAAAATTTCTAAGAAAATCTGAAGTGTTCGACCCAGATTTTGTTCAGCGATGAAGCCCATTTGTGGCTCAAAGGTTAAGTAAAGAAGTAGAATTGCCACATTTGGGACGAAGAGCAAGCTAAAGAGGTTTTGGAGCTGTCATTTCATCTAGAAAAGCAACGGTTTGGTTTGCTATTTGGGCCGGTTGTATCGCCGGTGAGAATGTAACCGCCAATGGCGATAAGCGTCTATTTTATTCCTGAAATTGAATTTTGGATTTATTGAGAGAACACTTCGGTGAGCAGATAAATTCACGTTTTGGACCGGTCGAATCTCGACATGGATCACCCTTTATAATGGAATACAAAAACGCCTAACATATTTAAACTTTTCTTTTTTTCATTTATAACTAAGTCATACTAACCGGAAGCCGACAATTCTCACAGGTTGCAACAAAGTTTTCAGCCTGCGCCGTTCCTCCAATGCACACATCATCATAAATAAGACCGAGCTTTGCCTTCATTTAGTCATAAGAATAAATAAATGAAATGTACCAAAGCAATTTCGAGCACTGTGTGTGTCGACAAAATCTATTGAGAGCAAACAGCGATATTCACGATACGAAGCCAGCGGACATATTGAAGTAGGTGCATAGATAGTATATATGTATCTCATTGTAAAGTCATGCAGTTGTAAAGACATGTTTCTGAACGTAAACAGTTAAGTGTGAAGAAAAATTGTTTAAAACCAGTTGAGCGCGAACACATTACAAAGCAGTCAAGACACTGATGTCGCAAATGATGCCGAGCTCTGTAAGTATGTGGCAAGCATTCACCTACTGCAATCTAGCGGCAAAAGCAAAAACACCAAAAACACCAAAAACACCACCTTTGGCTCGGCACCTTGCCTTCATCAAAAGTAAGAGCGCGCATATGGTGTTTACGGAGGGCGCTTATAGTAATCGTAGTGTATTTGGAAATGCTAAGAGTTGCGACTATACCGCTAAGCAAGAAATTATAAATTTTAATGTGTTAGAGGAGGGCGATACGCTGAGGTACTACCGAATATTAAAAGAAATGTTAAGTCTTTATTTTATTTTTATAGCTATTAATTAGTCGTAGCTGACTGGAGATGATTAAGGGGAGTTGAACAGGAGAATTTTTCAAATTTTTATATATAGACCGCGGAACAAACTTTTTATAACATGTGAAATGATCTCAATTTACGAAAACAGGAGTGTATAGAACGCTTGACCAGTCGACAGGCTGAACCTCATTTAGTTGCAGGATCATAAAGGGAACGAACAGGTTGACGCGTTTGCGCGCTCTACAGCTGCTTTCAGGATAGTAGGAGCAGAATTCTGCAAGAAGCAAGGGATGGGCAGGGAAAGATATTGACAACAATTTGTAGGCATGTGCCGACCAAAGTTGTTAATGGTTGGTGACAACCTCAAACGTTTCAAGAGTAAAATAAACCTCAGGTGCAAATTACGAAACGTGTTCAACATGGGTGTAGGCCGAAACTCCTGTATGTCTGGTTCTATACTGCGATACATACATAGCTGTCTACAGATGCTGGACCAATGACCTTGGATCTATATATATGCACAAAGGACCCATATTCAGCACTCTAATCATGGTTTGAGGGGCATGTAAGTTTGTGACAGCAGGAAAGTCTCAATCGCATTGCAAGCTTCAAATTAAATGTATCTGTGGTAAATTTAAATAATATTCATAATTTATTTTAAACCGTTTTTGAAATTTTGTTGTAGTAAAGTTAATATTTATTGATAGCTTTCTTATCACAGGGAGATATCGACGGAACGTCAGAGTGCTAAGGAGGAGAGATATCATGGCTACTTGACTGCACGCGGCTGAACCCAACCTTTTAATGAACTTCGTAATTCTAAGTAATTTTTTGGTTCTGATTACTTTTTTATTATTTTTCATTGAAATATAGTTCGAGAGTATGAGGCATTATGAAGTCCGTCTCACCATGAATGGTTTAGGGCCATGAACTTCTCAGTTCGATTTTATATATTGGCAGACTATAACTGAATGTTGTTTTAGCTATGAGCCAAAGGAGATGGAACTCGCCTGATCTTTAATTAACTTTTATACTTGTATCACCGTCGTGTTAAACCTTTCAGACATAATTTATAGTATGCCTTCTTTACTCCCAATCACAGTATTTCATTTTAACGCGTTTGTATTTTATCGGGTCAAATCCGTCTTCTCTCGAATTCGTGAACTCAGCATTACGATTACAACTTGGGGGGCAATAAAAAACCGTTGCCCTCTTAAGTCATACTTTTATGAATTGTTGATCCGTATTGGAGCTGAAATTGGCAAAATGGGAGCTCTAAAATTTCAAAAACCGAAGGGACGTGGATCTTGTGAGATGTTTTGTCTTTGAAAGAGCATTGTCGTCGATAAAAATTTTAATTATTTTGTAATATCACTTTTTTCTACGACCATAACTTGAAAACTGATTCCATAATAAGTAGTAAGCGAGTAAACTGCTAGCATTTTTAAAGATATTGCTTATGTAAAGTTGGTTAATAATTATTTTTATATCGATTATATTATTTCTATCTCAGACTCTACAGTAGTACACACCCACTGTTAGAGTCCACACGTCAGACACCAAGCGGGCTCGAGTGTTCCATTATAACAAGTGTCACAACTTGTCGCGTAGATGGTTGAAGCCGGCGAACTGGGTCAGCAGCGTCAAGCAGCCGTACACGAGAGTATGCACCATGCCAGATTGGAGGAGTATGAGGTCGCGTGAATTTTAGCATACTTACGCGAGCGCGACTTGTTTAGAAACTGAAAGAACACATGCTCCTCGCGGGCGTCATTGTGACTACTTATATACACACATACTCCTACATTCTAGCAGATTGTAAAAGGCTGCTGTCACTGCCACACCATGCTACTAGAGCAGCTGTCAGCGTGCAAGTGTAAATATCCGTGGTACATAGTGGAGCCAACTTAATTATGGCTTCGCTGTTTGCTGATGCTACAAGTACAAGGTGTGGTGGTGGGCGGCGTTGGAGTAACGGCGTGTGTGGCAGCTCACCAAGTGGACGTTCGCAGTGAGTTGGCGTGCAATTTCTTCGAGAACAATATAATGAACAACAAAACAAGTGCAAAAACAAACACATTTCTATTTTGGACTGGGTCGGTAAAAAGCGCTTCTGGATCCTCCAGCGCTCTACAACTATCAACTTGTCGTCTACACTTACGCGTACATTCCAGTTCCAATGGTGCCACAAGAGTTACGATTTTAATTGGATTTAATCTTTTTTGCTATCGCCTAGTGTCCAACAGCGTTTAAGTCATTGGGCTTGCGTTGTTAAAGAACAGGGTATATTAAGTATACCACGAAATTCATAAAACCCGGAAGGGAAAGTTAATATATGAAATACCATATACAAGTAAATTGTCTTCATGGCGAGCTTAGTCGATTTTTGAGATATTGATCTGAAATTTTTCACACGCTATTTTCTCCTCATGAAATTGCATCTTTGCCGGAACCGATATCCGGCCACTATAGCATATACGTAGCTGACATACAAACTGATTGAATGGAAACTTTTTTTATTTGACGAAGTATCTTCCCGAAACTGGTACGGATTATTGTCCAAGACAACCATCTTCGAATAGTATATACATAGCTTGTGTGACAGCTACTAATACGAGTATATCAAAATGAAGATCATGACCTTTTTAGTGTTTTATGCTATAAGAATGGCAATCATCGGTTTCTTTCCCAATTTTAGAGGTACAGACATACATATCTTCCAGTTTTTAGTCTTACGAGGCAACCTTTAAGGGTCAGATAATGAACAAAGGTATACAATTTTTGATGAAAACTTTTATTTTTTTCACACCCCTTTTAGTGGAAAAAATATTTCTTTAGAAAGATGCCACTTTGACTATTTTTAATTAACGTTATTTATCTATCTTCTAAACAAAACCTTAGTTTTTTATTTCAGACAGTTTGAAGCAACATCATACGTCATTTTTGTGAGCGACCTTGGGGAGATCTATATGAGATAGGAAACTCAGTATTACAGAAACATTGTTGGGACTAAAGTAGAAAATTCGAGCCTTCATGTTGTTGTTGTAAAACCTTCGAATATTTGTTCATAATACATTCCAAGAACGTTAGAGCAATATTCATAACGATTCCCAATTTGTTCAATAATGACAGAAATTGCTCATTATTTCTTTTTCCTGAATTACGTTTACATTGTGTCAAAAGTCACATTGAAATAATTACTTTTACTAATTGGTACTCAGTGCCATCTTCACGGGTTTACATGTACTTACTTATCCCTTCATAAAATTCGTTATTCGTCAATGTGACTTTTTCACGCGAAATATCGAATAGACAGTCATAAAGATTTGTGAGTACGAGTAAATTAGTAGTTCTTCCACCTAAACAACGTAGGGCTCATAACTGTTTATGACTACGCTAACGGAAAATGTCACGCTAACAAAAATTAAAACGTAGAATTCACGAAATAACAAACTCACCTCAAACTCAAGGACAAATCAATATTTTCTAATAAAAACGGTCAACAGTATTTTTTGCACTATTATACATATCTTATTTTACTGTCTGTTATACCACTAAATAAAATTATGAATAACAAGTAAGGAAGGGCTAAGTTCGGGTGTCACGGAAAAGTTTATACTCTCGCATGATAAAGTGATAATCGAGATTTCAGGCGTGGTTGTGAACCGATTTCACCCATATTTGGTGCATGTTATCAGGGTGTTAAGAAAATATTATACACCGAATTTCATTGAAATCGGTTGAGTACTTCCTGAGATATGGTTTTTGGTCCATAAGTGGGCGACGCCACGCCCATTTTCAATT
>NW_017537379.1:1411320-1446017 GCF_001853355.1 Bactrocera latifrons | reverse complement strand
TTGTGCCAAATTTCATTTTAATATCTTTATTTACGGCTTAGTTATGACATTTTATAGGTTTTCGGTTTCCGCCATTTTGTGGGCATGGCAGTGGGCCGATTTTGCCCATCTTCGAACCTTCTTATGGAGCCAAGAAATACGTGTACCAAGTTTCATCATGATATCTCAATTTTTACTCAAGTTACAGCTTGCACGGCCGGACGGACAGACGGACAGACGGACGGACGGACAGACAGACAGCCGGATTTCAACTCTACTCGTCACCCTGATCACTTTGGTATATATAACCCTATATCTCTGACTCTTTTAGTTTTAGGACTTACAAACAACCGTTATGTGAACAAAACTATAATACTCTCTTTAGCAACTTTGTTGCGAGAGTATAAAAAAAGTTCTGCATTTGCCAAGATCAAAGCCAGGGAAATACTTTAAGGTATAAGACCAATCATATAGGGAAGAGTCAGCCGTATAGTCTAAAATCCTGATATTAGTTATATAAAGGCTAGGCCAAGTTTTCGCACAAATTTATCTATTTCAGACACAAAAATATACTGTTATGACTAAAACACGCTCTCTTATTTTCATTGGGATAACTCACATATTGGTCGATATGTGCGGTAGAAGATCGAAAATCTTTATATTAAGTATATCCGATTGAACCCATTTTTGGCAAACAGACATACCATTATTAGAGAAGGATTATCCCTTAATTTAAGTTATATGTATATATATATATCACACATTGGTCGACATTTTCGATCAAAAGTTAACTTTAGGTATCGGGGTCTAAATATTCGGTGAGAGTGGGCCTGAATAGTTTTTATTGGATTTAAACAGTTTTTGGTCATGAGGTGGCACACAATTAATACATTATTCAAAGTTATATCTCATTATAATAATTGCTGCTTGATTTGTGTACTGGAAACTGAACGAATCAAGTAGAATTTAAAAATGTTCTATATGGGTGTAGTAGGCGTAGTTGTTGTCCGATGTGGTCCATTTTCACAATGTGATATAAGAATGTAAAAAAATGTCAATTTGTCAAGAAATCACATAAGTGTGGGGCAAATGTGGTTTGAAAATCTTTAAAAAGTGCACCCAAATAGGTTGACTGAATATATCCCTTAAACCATTCGAGCTTATGACACAAATTTGCACAGGACAAATCTCTTCGACCCTTCTTACAATTATCCTTTTTCGACCAGTGTGAAAATAGGTTAAATCTAATGAACAATGAATAGATTTGGATAAACCTTTGCACAAATGATATCTTTGATGTATGCTATTTTGCATCTAAAAATGTCTAAATCAATCTGTACAAGACTCCAGTTACGATTGATTTGAACGAGTCAAATCGGGTGAAAACTTGCCCTTGTCCTCATATAACTAATATCAGAATTTTCAAACATCTGGTTGAATTTAGTCTATATATGGATACTGGTGAGGTATCATAATGCCTCTGGGATGTTTTTATTCTGTAAAATCGGGTCGATACTAGCCTTTTAAATCTGTGTATTAAAGTTTAATATCGAAAATATGTGAGTTGGGTATACAAATTATCTCCACTATCATATATTATATTAGATTTTACGTGCGGAATCAATTATCTAGTGCACCAACGTTCAGAATTTTGAAAACGGCCTGCGACATTATCTCCCGTGCTCTTCCCTTTATTTGGACAGCAATAACCCGCGAAGACCGACATTATATGGGCGTAAATATCAAAAATAATCAAATCGCTATAATTGCTTAAAAATAATATATTTTCGATTTTGTAACCGTATATATTTATTTGGTTATATAACCAGAATATATTATTTAATATCCATTTTTAAAACAAAAAAAATTGTTAACCTGTTAAATGTGCCGCTGAAGGCCGCTAAGATGATTCGAATCCATTTAACCTTAGGTTTTTGTTCACAACCCATGACCATATGATTATGATTTTACGAGTTTTACCGAGAGAAGTTTGGTAGTTGTATGAAAAATGGAGAAAGGAGCGTTGATACTACATGTATTGCTTCAAAGAACTGATTAATGAATTGTTATCTGAACAGCGCGCTTGGCAGTCTTCTTCTAGGCAGTCTGATTTACATTCAAATAACTTACAAAAGTTGTATATATAACAGCTTTCATATTTATTGAGGTCAGGGCCTTCAGCTGATGTTTGCCTCACATCAGAAATTGTTTTGATAAAATTATATTTGTATCATCTTCGGCTCTCCTGTCTGCGTTGTGCACAAATATTTGTGTGTAATGAATTTCACAATTTTCTCCAATTGATAACAAAATTGTGTCGTCATATTAAAAGTGCAAAGAATTATTTTTTTATTTGTCAGTCACAGCAGTGGAATGCATGAATGAAGTCAGAAAAGCAGAATGTCCCCTGTCTTATCTCGCTCAAACACAAGAGCGCTGCATGCTGTAGACGCCTTAACTGACAAAGTAGTCGCCACTGAAATGGATTTGCGCTCATCTTAAACGATCCTGAACCACAAACACTAATGCCCTTACTCAAATACTAATGTGTTAGTTAGAAGTACTTCCGCACTAATTTCACAAACAGTGTTATCACTAATTGCTTCGAAGGTAATTTCCTAAATGCGAGTTCTACGCTCCACTTGTAACGAATCATAGCAGCGACGTCGGGTTGTTATCAGTCTCTGGAACAATTTGTCGTTCGTAGCCGACAAATATTTGAGACATCTTGGTGGTCGCCTGTGACCCATGACTAACGTATTCCACAATAAAAACTTCTATTGGTTGTGGAAAAAACTGTTTTGTATCACGTTTTGTCTCTGTTTTATAAGTTATTTTCGCTTTTGTTGTATGCCGCTTAAATGCTCTTATCACTTTTATTACTTAGTTTGGGTATAACAGTTGACCACCACAAAGCAAATGACGCGAAGGATCTATAAAATATGTATTTGAATAGAAGTGGTCCATAAAATGTCTTGATATGTTGCAAAATGTGAATATTGCACAAACTTGTCTACACATTCTCAGCGAAGTTGGTTTAGAATTTGGTTTCCTAATCCACTGGTTTATTGAGTCTATGGTCATTCTCAATAAAGCTCCAAAAATACTAGGGTTTTAGGCATCTTTATGGCTATCACATGATGGACTAAGAACATATTCACTAAGAAACTTGGTGCTCTTCGTGTATCTCTAATGCCACAACACACCTCACAGCAGGTCATTTACTAGTTCTCGGTAAATGAAGTTTAGTGCATGTTTATATGTTACTGCCTCTGAAGTCTAACCTGTAAATTAGTAATTCTCTAGGCTTGATGTGTGGAGATGCTTTCGATGAATACATCGGAGGCGGAGCTGTTCATGTATGCCTAATTTTTGCTAGTCGCCTTCATAACCTGGCCTGGAAATTACTGGTTAGCTTAAAACAATATTTCTATTTACATAATTAACTTTATGAAATACTGAAGTATAACGGAAATTGAGAGTGGCATTTATCTTCAGCTAGATATTTATTGAATTTTGAAGGTAGTCCTCCACAGTCGAAACCAACAGTGGCGAAAATCTATATTTTAAGTTTGAAAATCCAGGTCTTTTTGAAAAGCTATAAACGCAATTAACTTCGAATACACGCACACATCAATATATTAAACTATTTGTGGTACGTGCCTCATTACTTAAATGCGTACAAATGTACTTTTTGTTGTTGTCGCGCATCGTAAAAGTCACGAAAACGCAAGTAAATGAAGACTACGTCAACAACTGTGGAAAATTAAATTAAAAGCACAAGCAAATAATAAAACAACAAGAAGTTGCTCGGCTGTACCGAAGCTAATATACCCTTCACAGGTACACTTCTTTTAGTAATTATGTGTCCAGTTTGTATGGAAGCTATGTGCTATAGTAAGCCGAACTGAACAATTTTGTCGGAGATTATGTTGTTACCTTGAGCAGTATTCCATGTCAAATTTCGTAAATATATCTTGTTAAATGCAAAAGTTTTCCATACCAGCACTAGATTCCGATCGTTCAGTTTGTATAGCAGCTATATGCTATAGTAAGTCGATCTGAACAATTTCTCCGTATATAACATAATTATCTTAGAAAATAATCTGTGCCAACTTTCGTGAATACACCACGTCAAATGCGGAAGTTTTCCATACAAGCCCTTGATTCCGACCGTTCACTTTTTATGGCAGCTATATGTTATAGTGGTCCGATGTCGGCAGTTCCGATAAATGAACAGCTTCTTGAAGAGAAACTGACGTTTCAAAACGATATCTGAAAAACTGAGGGCCTAGTTCATATATATACAGGCAGACAGACGCACAGACAGACGGACATGGCTAAATCGACTCAGCTCAACATATACTTTATAGGGTTTCCGACGCTTAGTTCTGGGTGTTACAAACTTCGTGACAAACTTAGTATACCCTGTTCAGGGCATAAAAATTACGCAAATACAGCAAAGAGTTCGGAACGTCAAGGAAAGGAGCCTTAATGAGCAAAATCAGCAGCATTTTTTAAAGCTAAAGTAACTGCTAAAAAAGGAAGCGCGACGCAACAAAACAAAGTATTGACGCGCGACCAAGTAATTTGCATGCAGAACGTAACTGAAACGGTAGCTTGAGAGAAGCGTGCGTGCGCTAGTTAGCTTGCGTCTGTACTAACATATAGACATACAGACAGTTCTACATAACTCGGAATGTACCTGTAGTATAATATATCAACCGAGAAAGCTTTTGGCACAGCTCAGATCGATAGACCGCAGTTCCATTGCTGTCAAAACACAAAAATACGGAATCAAGAAGAATACGTTAGTGTCTAGTATATGGGAAAAAAATTCCAAAATAGATTGTAAACTGTCTGATTACAAATTTTAAGCACGAACGGACAAATGAAAACGAACGCAGATCGTAAATGCTCAGAGAGCGCTACGCGTTACTTTGTTTTGCGCAATTAATATCAATCGTGTATATAGAATAGAAACGTATGAAAGCATATGCAGTACTACGAGCCAAAAATAGTGAGACTTTGTTCACACTTTTAAAATTCTTAATTTATTCTCCAAAGTCTATGTCGTCACCCTGAACGTTTTGGAAATTTGGTTCCACACACGAAATTTAACGGAACTTCTTCTTTTTATACTAAACACAAATGACTATTTTCATGTGACATTTGGCACTATATTTTGCCCACCTTTCAATGTATAGAAGCGAGCTCAGCTGATTTTTGATGCAATCAAGCAAATTTTCCTTAAGGTAAACAAATTTATTGTACGTTTAGCATACAGAACCACGCCAACCCATTAGAAACAGGGACAATCATTTATATAGTTTTGCGCTCAGAGTCATAATTATCATAATAAACCAAAAGTTGCAGTTGTTTATTATATTTATTTGAATATATTATATTATTTGAAATATCATCTTTTCCAAAAATTGCGAAAAACTTAAATTTTTTTTAGTATTTCGTTGACAAGCCTTTAGTTTTATTAACAGCGTTCATTATTTGAGGCATACTATTCAAACAAATATTAGCATTACTTTTAAATCTGGATCCTTTAGGCACACACCCTTTATGATATTTGAGTGGGTCTATTGTGGGATTTTTTCGAGAATATACTTTCGATTTAAGGAACGTCCAACGGTTTTCGGTGGAGCTTAGGACTGTTGAATTGCCCGCCTAAGGTAATATATTGGTATCCAAGTTGTGAAGGATATCAGTAATTCGTCGGGAGGTGTGGCAAGGCACCTCACCAGGAGTAAAAGTGTACTGGGCCGCTGAAGGGTTCAGTGTTACCGAATATGGTACATCATACAGTCATCATTCCCTCAACAAAATAAATTGGTCCAGGACCTTCTACCAATATGCAGCTCTAAATCATTACGTTAGGGGGATATTTTGCCGTTTTTTGAATGCAGTTCTCTACATAACGTTCACACGGTCTACGACGCACAAATTGAATGGTTTCTGTCACTGCTTCTAGCCGGCCTTCATCACTTAATCTTTGTTAAGGAGAAAGTCATGTTAAATAGCAGCATAACTTTGAATGGGGGGCTTTCGGGGGACTTTCATTACTTTTTATGTTTACCTTGTTTCAATCCACCTTTGTGTAGTTCTGATGAAGTTTGACCCTTGTCACTCGTTGATTTTTCATTCGCTTGGTAAATTTTAATTTCTTTGCTGTACGGCGGTTTTTATGTTTTTTTCTGAAAAGATGCGTTTGCGATATTTTTTCATGGGCATCATTTAGCTTCTTTTAAATTTCTCTAGCTGTTTTGCTGGGCAATTACAGAGTGAACCTCATTACTTTACGTCGAATGTTCTCAGATATTTTCCAATTTTGGGCAGCATTTTGCCGCATACGTGTGCGACCAACGGTGCAATATTTGAATGTGTGCACAATTTTCGGTACTCGAGGAACAGTACTTACCTAATACATAAAACTCTGGAATCTCTGAAATAAGAGTCAAACACCTATAAAAAAAATTCGGTTCCTTCAACTACGCCACTCAATTTATCTCTGATGAGTCAGAAATCACAAATGTTAACTCCAAGTGAAGTAAATATTTTAATATAATTTCGTTTTTAAGTCCCGCTAACTGCAACGGTAAATTTTTTTTAATATTTGACACGTGGTAACATGTAGTGCATAGTCTACTTTATGCTTAGGCAGTGGAAAAAATTCAAATTTTTCGCCTAGCAAACAGTCCAAGAATTTTATTCGTAAAATTTTACATATATTGTTTGTCAAAAAAGTCTTGCGTTATTTTCGCTAGTTGGCGCTGAGAGCGCGTAGTTCTAGTTTAATTCGTCGCATCGGGTCATGATATACCTTTTTAGAAAGCTCATTTCACGCGCTAACACGTGTTTGATTGATTGCCGTTCGTGAGTTATAGCGTCGCAAACATGGAGCAAAATAAAGAGAAAATACGGCATATTTTACAGTACTACTACGATAAAGGCAAATCTCAAGCCGCCAATAAAATGTGTGCAGTTTATGGACCCGATACAGTTTCCATTTCCACCGCAAAACGATGGTTTCAACGTTTTCGTTCTGGTGTAGAGGTGGTCGAAGATGGGCCACGCTTCGGAAGGCCTGTCGTCGAAAATTGTGATAAAATCGCTGAATTGGTCGAAAGAGACCGGCATAGTAGCAGCCGTAGCATCAGTCAAGAGCTGGACATGAGTCATCAAAAAAAAAAAAACAAAAAACAAATTTATGAACAATTGAAAATTCAATAAAAAATACCGCAAGACTTTTTTGACAACCTAATATTTACCCTGTTTCTAATGGGTTGCCGGGGTACTGTAGTATCTGTTTTGTTATAACTTCATACAAAGATCCTGTACATAGTTTTGAAAATTTATACCAATGAAATGGCTCATGTTTCGATGTACAGACATCGCGATACTATCCGATTACATATCAAGGCTGTTTCGGGAACAAAGTTTGTTTTAATAATTCTTGTTTTCATTTCCAGTTATTTTAGTTCCTGTGGTTACGTTTTGAAAACTCTTTGAAATCAAATTTTAATAATCTCATTTTCCGTACATGTGTTCACAGCAGACCAAAATTGTTTCAAAAAGAATGTACCAATGGAATTATAAAAATCTTCTGGAGCAGTCATTCAAAGCTGTTTTGTATAGTCAGGTTTCCAATATGTATTGAAAAGGGTGAAAATTTAATTTTGCAATGTTTCGCAGTTAAAACCACAGATCAATTTCTTCCATCGCCTATGATCCAGTTGATAAAAATTGTCTCTATGGTTTTATAGTATCCTTCACTCAAATATTTAGAATGGCACTCTACTATCTATACATTTTGAAGGAAGCTGCAATAATTCTTCTACACATAAATAAATGGTAGAAGAATTTGAAACTTCAGGCCTCATATATTTTGGACTGAGATTGACCAAAGAAAACCGACTGTTAAAAAGTACCTTCTTACGTCTTAAACCTCTTTGGTGGTGTAAACCTACATACATACATACTTACTTACAATATTAATTTTAAAGATTTTAATCAAAGAAACGTTGGTAATATGTTTTGTATTTTATTTTTATAAAGTTAACCGATTTCATATTTATCTAGAAATAACTAACAGTTAAAGCATTGATTTTATGAATTGTGCAGATCAGCAGCACGGAAAGGTTTGAAAACCTCGCGCTGCCAGATATTTCATAAATCTTCACATTTTTGGTATTTTTATTTTGATTTTTAGATTACTGAAACAAACACTTCTTCAAAGTGCTTCAATTATTGAATATCAGTCGCATTCAGATTGCATTTTTAATCGTACTTTAATATTGGTGTTCATGGCCTTAGGTAGTCGTTGTCACGTTAAAGTCCGTGTAGTTGTGGTGTGTAGTTTGTGGTGCAATTTTTCAATAGTGCTCGTGTGTGTCTTATATACATACAATCTCTTACTTATTATTTTCATTTTTTATTTGATAAAATTACATGCATATATGTACAAGCTGTGGCTCAAAGGTACAACAAAATGCAGTTAAAGAATTTTCGAGTTATTATAGTAAATGTTTTTAGTTAGTTTTAATGGCGATGACCTCTTGTATATTCTAAGAAAGCTCTGTTGAGTTGTAGTTATTTTACAATTTAATTTTCAAATATTTCTTTTAAGATTTGAATTTGTGGTAGTTAAAACCTAGGTAAATTGGTGAAACCGATAACTTTCTGCACATTCTTTTTAACGGCATACTGCCTAATACAAAATCATATTTGAAACCCTTACTGAGCTCGTTTCATTAAATCTATATGTATATACATACTCTGTTTCTATTTTTGAAAAACAGTGCGTTCGAAGATTCTTATAGTGTGTAGTTAAAGTTTATTTTTTTGATTGTAGCACTTTACCAAAGAAATGCTAATTCAATGTCAAAAGAAGTGAATGAAGTATAAATAAGAATTTTTACAAATTTAAAATTTTTCAAAAATAATGTAAATACCCTTTGAATGTTGGGTTAGAAAATAAAACTTTAAATTGAGAAATATAATTTAAGAATTAGTGCTTTTATAATATCGGACGCGAATTTATATAATATATCACAAAAACTTGTATTCCAACTGTTCGCTATATTAAAACTGGTTACAAAAACAGCAACAGATGAAACTGACTCGGAATTTATAAAATGTTAAAACGACTGTGGCTAAACCCCAAATATTTGATTTACTCGCACATACCTTCATAATACTTTAGAACTAAAGAATTTCAACTAGGATCGTAGGTAGAACAGTAAAGGTTTCCAAAGCAGCTCAGTGCTTCTTAAGGAATTTGAGAAGATATGCCTGATAATCTGTAGAACGTTTCCCGAAACAATTTTCAAGCCCTTAAAACTTCTTGTCTTACGCTGCAGTAGTCACCTTGGTAATTGGAGGTTACATTGGTTTAGGGTTTCAACAAATCGATTTTTTTATTATCTGATTAAATTTTAAACCACCTCTAAAATATTGTCCTAAATTTTCAAGTTGATCCGAGTAATAGTTTCGGAGATACAACTTTCAGAACTTGTGAGCTCGAGGCTAGCTGCGCTAAGTGCGTCGTTTTTCTCGATTGGTTAGATTTCTCGAAAACTGCTAAATCGATCTTCATGAAATTTTATTCAGGTCTTTGAGATACAATTTTCAAAGACGTGGACGAAAGATTTTTTACATAATTACTATTTGAGAAAAAATGTCACGAAATTGAAATTTTTTGTAAAAATGTCTGACAAAAAGCTCGTATTCTTCACTTAGGATGCTCCTGTAAAAGTTATCCTGCCAACGCGGGGTCACCGGAAATGGCGCCGCAATGGCCGAGCTTAAAATATATTTTTCCAAGAGTTTCAGAATTTCTTTTTAATAGTGTATGTTTGTAACAATAAAAAATTCTAATAAAATATTTAATTTTTTACATGAAAAATGATTTTTTTAAATATGCTGACTTTTACCCGAGTAAACACATATAGACCCTTAAAAATATCACACTGATAAATTTTATGAATTATAGTAGTGCAAAGTTTTTCATATTTACTTAGTTTTTGGGATCGACATAAACAAATTTTCCGGAGGAGGCAAGACAAGTTCATCAAAACGATTAAAATATTCGTTAAATGTTTTCTGGTTTGCGTGCATCGGCACACTAAAACTGGTATCACTAATGGTAATCCAGCTATAAGACGTAAAATTCATAGAATGTGATATTGTCTCTTCACTCTAAAAACTTCCTACAGCTCCCACATTACAACTTAATCTCGACCTGATCGAAATGTGTTAATTTTGTTCGCCAATTCGTTTGAAATTTGTCGAAGCGTTGAAAATGCTATTGGTTGCCTTTAGAGGACCAATATTTCTGCCGGTAGTACTTGTAGGTCAGCAAGCTTTCATAATATCTGCCTCATAAAAGAAACCATTTACTACACGCTTATTATACCTTACAAGCTTCTAACAGTGTTTATAGAAAATAATTTAAATTTTATTGATCTTTGTGTAATTTAATTAACAATACTTTTGTAATTGATAATTCAAATATTTTGTATACAAAAAATATTTAACAAAAAATTAAAACATGTTTCACAAATACTAATGAAATGTTGAAAAAATAAGTGTGCATATGTATGTATGTAATTATTACAAGCCATGTACCAAATTGTCACTTGTCAGTAGATACTCAGCAAACCAGTTTAGTTCTCCCGTGGTCCAGGCGGTGGTCTATTTGGGCATATCTGCGGCGCTTCCAACAGCAATGACGTTATGAGCTTTCACGCTATATGAAAGCGTCAAAAGTTCAAACGAGTCATGCTAGCGGTGTAATCTTCTCTGCAAATATTTCGTGTAAGCAATTGAGAGGTGTGAGTGTATGTAAAATGTATATGTGTGCATGTGTGTGAAAAGCAAAATTTCATTGCAACTTTTACCAACTGAAAACAGATCGAAGTAACCAGAAAACGAAAAACCATCATAAAATGAACGTAAGTGAAAGAAAAACAAATGAACTTTTAAATTTTGTGTAATTTTTTAAATTTAATAAATCTTTTAGCTTGCTTAGATAATAAAATTCGTAACTAGTTTTACTATTCGCTGATAAATACAATTTACTACTTGCTAACTATGGACTTAGAATTATTTACATGCAGTGAAAAATGCGGGTTTATACATACAATTTTAATGAACAATCAGTCTTTTTTAAAGAAAAGTGTTTTTATCTTTAAACTAAACAAGAAATAAATAATACAGAACAAAGTAATAATTTTTAAATGCATCTCTTCTTGCAATAATTTACAGTATAAATAAATAAAAATAAGTTTGTCTAAGTTTCAAGAAGTTACTAATGAATATTGTGAGATACGGACTCATTCGAAATGTCATTACGTTAATTAGTCTCTTTGTTTGAATCTAACACGTAGCGGCGGACAGCTCTTCTGTGGTGACTGTCTTACATCTGCCAGAGGCAGCATATATACAGGACATACATATTTACAAGGCGTAAACAGTCGATTAACCCGACAGCGGCTCATCGGAGGCTGCGCGTCTGCGGTTGCTTAATGCGATCACGCTATCGTCACTGCGCTGCACTGCTGCTCCTCACCCACACCCCGCTCGCGCCGCAACTCATTATAAAGCATGGCCGGACGGCGTGGCGTCGCTGCTGCTTCGATCGGCAACGCGCCCGTTGGTGTCATGTCGTCCAAGCGTATGGTAATCACTTCCTCCAGCGACGACGCCGACGCCGACGTCTTCGTCGCGGCGGTATTGACACCCAGCAATGGCGCGGTTACACTCATGCTGCCAGACGACAAATTGAGACCATGCAGTTCCGCAATATCATAACTGGCCGGCATGACCACTTCCAGCGACTCTTCGTCCTCCAACGCCACGGACGACACTTTGTATGTCTTCTGCTTCATTAGCTGCTCCTGCACTTGTTGCCCTTGTTGCAAGTTGCTCTGCCTCTTCAATGGGGCTGTGAGCATGCTGTTATCGTACACACCAGCAATGACCGGATGGTGATGCACAGCCGTAATCGTCGGATAGATGAACTTCATGCCGTAGGAGAAGTGCTGGTGCTGGTGCTGATGATGCAATGCCTCATCGTAGGTCGGCAGGCCGGTGGCAATGGTATAACATGGTGGCGACTCCATTTGCTGATAGTAGGCGGCGGAGGCAGCGTTAGCAGCTGTTACCGTATGTCTTCCGCGGGCGTCCATTAAACGGTCACAAACGACAAGATGACCATCGGCGTATGTGGCATTGCGTATGTTTTTATCTAAAGTGGGAGAAAAAAAGAGAAACAACAGGCTTGATTAATCACTATATTGAAGGTATGTTTTTAAAAGTAGTAGTCAGAGTTTTAAGCTGCCAGTAAATGCTAAATTGAGAAGTAGCTGTGCTTGACAGGAAAAATAATCAAAGTTGCCTACATGATATTGCAATCGATTGATGTGTGTATGTGTGAAGATATGTAATATTTTATAGCCGATCGCTTAAACCGTCCTAAACAGCTTAAGTCCATGGCAGCCACAAAATGCGCTGGCAAGCAATTTGAGCCACTGGCATAACTGTCAATCAAAGGTGCTTAATAATTATGACAGGGCGTCGCATGGGTTCCCAACACACAGACGCATGCATACATGTTTATCGCACAGTTGGTTTTCTCACAACACTTGAGCGTCCTTAAGCAGCAAATAAACTAGCAAAAACAAAAGAACAAGCAGACTGCTCGAAGAAGGACCAGACTCAATTGATAATCGATAAAAAAGTGAAAACATAGCAACTTAAGCACTTAATAATTTCCACAGCGAGACGAGCAGGGATGCAACGGCAACATATAGATGCAAAAAATGTTGCCACAACCATCTAGCATACAAAAACATCCATATTTCAGCTGTCAGAGCATGACAAGTGCGCACACATAATTGTTGCACAGCGCCACAGAAGAGAATGCGATGGAGAAAACGTGGAATGTGGAGCAGACAATACAAAAATGTGAACCAATTGCTGCGTCAAATACACACTGCATCATTTTTCTGCTTTTACAAACATTTCTTGATATTCTGACACTGCCAAATGCCTTCTACTGTCTGTCTGCCATTGATAGAAGACACTTGTTTGTGGCATTGAATACCGTAAATGGTTGCTCAATTCAATTATAATTGTTTTCACTTGCATGCTGAAGCTAGAATAACATGTGAATGGAATAAATATAGCTACACCTAAATACAGTAATTGGTCGCAAAGTGTTGCATTTGTAACCAGTTGTGATTTACCAAGAAAAAATGTAATTTGGCTCGCTAATATGTTGAAAAAAAAACAAATATTTTTTGAGCAACTGCTATGTTCTTGTAATTTTTTTTTAAACACAACCCTGTTTGTTAATATTTTAAATGAATTTCCGTTGAAAACAGTTAAAGCATTTGTTTAAGCATAGCCACCGAATTCAGAGGCAATTTTTAAAGATGTAATGAAGAAAGAGCACTAAAAATATATTACTAATTTCGAAAATGCTAAATTTGTTTCGGAATATGAATACTCTATAATCATGTTAGCAGAAACTAAAAATAGTAAAATAATTATTAACTTATATATTAGTATAAGCTCTCTTTCAAGAAGAAGATAACTAGAAACCAAGTAGTTACTAAACCAGTTACTTTGTAACCTATGCTTTAATATTACTGCTGGGTAGTGTCTATATGTTATTATTTATTAGAATGTGCTTTCTAAATCCATATGTGGATGCAATTCTCTTGAATATTTCTACAACTGTAAGCTTTCAATTGAAGTTTTGACCAACAAGTGTTGAGGCATTTTGCTGTCATATAGAATATTTTTACAATACTACTACACAGTTGGAAGCTGACGAGAAAGAGACATTGAAATAATAGAAATAGGAAAACGTGTTGACAGTTGAACGTCTTTAAGAGTTTACGAGTGGTTTGGAAGTGCTTTTAATGTGTCTTTGAAGTAATTACAGAAATGCAATATTTATTTCAAAAAAGAAATATAGAAAAAAAACTTTTTCCCAAACATGTTTACGAAAAAAAAAAAATAAAAAAATAAATAAAAAAAAATGTTGCCTTAAAATAATATTTTCTTTTATTTGGGTTGAAATTCGTAAAAGATTCGCTTATTTAACGCTTTTCAACATTTCTCATGCAACAAACAAAATTCAAGAATGTACACCCACGAACTCAATTAAACCAGCACAAGCCTTGTTGAGGAAGTAAAGGAGTAATGAAGCAGAAACCAATAGCAGATAGAGGAAAATATAAGTATTCGCAGATGATATGCTTTTTATAAAAAAAACGACAAGAACAATAAATCATGAGCACATACGTAAATGAACATCACAATAGCTATGGAAGCAGCGCAACAGACCATTAAATTTAAATGGCAGTTCGTTTCACGAAAGAAATGAACAAGGCGTGCTTTTAGGCGCAACAACGCTGCATTTATGTGCGTGTTTGGACATGCAATTTTAATGGAAATGAGCGGAAGAAATGCACAGCTGCAAGTCGAAAATCGCTGACGTTTAACCATTATTGCACCATACACATACACGCATACAATATTCGACGCACTCACGCACACACGTGAACCGCTGAATGCAAACTGAAGCAAAGAAAAAACTCGAAAACTTCCTTCGGAAAAAATCAAACACAAACCGTTTTCATTATGCACAAAAGCAAGTCAATTGAAATGAATTGCTGACGCTTTCAATAAATCTTTAAACTTCAATAACGTCGGGCAGCGGCCGTAGCAATGAATTATGCAACAGGTGTAATAAAACTAAGTGCATGCATTTATTGCTGAAGTGCAAACGTTTAATATTTTAATTGCGAAAGCGCATGTAAATCGATTGGCATTAGTGCGCTTTGGTGCGCCTGAATGTAGGCTGCAAATAACTGCAATCAACATTTTTCGCATTGCATATGGTTGTCGGTTGACACGTGCTTGTTGTTCTAAATATATATCTACATGTAGCTTATATACTTGGTGTTGTTGCGCAGCTTGCTGCTTCATTAAGCTAAAATGGCCAACGCAAGAGCGCAAACATGACTGCCGACCAGATGTGACTGCGCGCTTCAGCGCAAAACAAAAAAGAAATTCATGCAAAATTTATACGCGTTGTAAAATTTATGTGATTTTTCATATGTGTACTCACACACAGGCAAAAAAAGCCAACTACTCCTATAAAAAAGGCATATGCGCCCAAAAGTATGCTTCGCTTGTATGTGAGTGCAGGCAGGCACATATTTATTCATATTTTTTTTATATTTTATCAAACATTTCGATGTTTTGGCGTTGGGCGCTGTCACGAATACACAACATAATTTTTTTGACCACACGGCCGCTATTTGCGCGCCATAAAGTATGCAAACACGGTGGAATGTTGTGCGATTTTACAACTCGACGCCCACATTCATACAAATTTAATGGTATGAATACATGCAAAAAACATATGTGCCTGTTTGTGTGCATTTTTAATTTACGCGCGGCAATTAATCGTGAAATATCGCACAAGTGTTGCCTTTAGCGTTGCCAATTTTGCGTGTGCTGTTGATGATGATGAATTTTTATGTAAATAGAAATAATTATTTTATTGTCAATAAAAAAATATATATTTTCATTGCGCGCACGTTTTTTACTGTTTTATATAAAAACAACGGCTTGACTTTTCCATTAAATTTATGTGTTTTTATGTGTGTACTTATCCATTTGAGCTTGGACACGCATTTTAGGTCAGTTTTTCGAAGCTTTGTGGGATGTGCGTTTGTGTTTTTATATCAGTTTTTTTAATTTTTTTTGTTGGTTTTGTGGGACCTGGTCCAACACTACTCAGTAGTTTTAAATTTTTGCAGTTTTTTAGATCGCTCTAAGCTAAGTGCAAAAATATAGAGATTTGTTGAGTTAGCTTTGAAAGCTGAACGCAAGCTTTAAAGAAGCGAACACCCGGTGCCTCTTAAAATATAAATAACTAACTTGAATTGATGTTTAGTTAACTGGAAAAAGTCACAAACGATAGATTCATAAATATGTATCATGGATAATATGATACGAGACTCTTTGATTCGAGAGAGAGCTGTCAAAACTCGCATTTTTTATAACATTTGCCAAAGATGCCACTGCTGAAAAATATTAGATTGGGTATTTAATAAATTATACAAAACACTAAATTAAACACTTTGAAAATGCATACATATATAAATGCTAAAATGCAAATCATTAATTAATTTACATAAATATTTATTTTGCCAAAATATGTTCGCACAGTTCAATGAAATTTCATTTCACACTAATTTTGTCAGGTAATTAAAGCGGTTTACTTCTGGCATCCCGCCTTTTCTGAAATCAACTGTCAGAAGTTCCCTGATTTCCATCGCTGTCAAATAATCACGGAACGCGTTTGAGAGAAAAAGAGAGCCAATGCTAAAGTCTCGTATAATATTATCTATGTAAATATTATTATTATTATTATTAGATGTAAAATAGTATTACAATTATTATTTTACATTTTGATTGGAAAGAAGCACTAGCTACTGAGGCTTTCGGCTTTCTATGTAAATATTAAAGACGTGGCTCGAGTAATGTCCCGATAAAATATCTTTTTTTTTAATTAGTAAATATATGTATTTGCTTAATTCAAAACCAATGGAGTTGTTGTTGTATATTTTACTGCATTCAAGGACTATTTACATTATGTTTAATATTAACAAAACTCTTTTTATATACCAACATTCATACAAATAAATATATATACTAAAAGCACAAGTGTCTTCAGCAAAATAAAGGCATACAAACTAAATTAAAGCTTCTGAACTCCTCCAACTCCTTAAAAGCCGATTTATTGCGCAATCACAAAGTACATGGAAAGTATGCTAAATTCATTAATAATTAACTGCCGACTTCACTGTCAGTTGTACTATAATCTAAGTGCACGAACAACGCCTCGCGCTTAATTACTTCCCACAGCAACAAGTGTAAATTATTCAAAGCAGCCTTTGAGGCGTACAAGCCTCTGCGCACAATGAGCAACTTCTCAAACTGGCAAACACACTCAACAAGAATGGGACAGGCAATAAATATTAGCGGGAGTAGGTGGCAATGCTGTGTATTCCACACACACACACACACAAAACAAACACGTGACGCGTGCTTTGTTTGCGAATTGAAATTGTAACGCATCAAGTCGCTAATTGATTGCCAGCAAAGAGACAAACAAATTATTCATACACAAATACAACAAAGTTAAGAAACCTGCTAAGTGTATACGTATATATATGGATGTAGCTGCGCTATTCACCGTTGTTTAGTTCATGAAAGTGATAAGCTGCGAAATGTCAGAGTTGCCATGAATTCAAGCGTTTTCTTATTGTTTGTCCTGCGCGCTCTGACAGTTTAACAAATGCGGCTAATGCCAAAAGTTGCTCAAGTATTTATTGCACAAGGAAAACAAAGGCAATTGTGTGTGTGTGTGTTTGTTTATTTTCACTTCTAAGCCTCAACGAAAGCATATGAAAGTAGGAGAATGTAACATATTTTAAGGGGCAAAACAGTTCACATGCGTATGCGAAATAACAAACTCGAGATAGCTGACCCAAAAACCTAAACTTCGCTGTGGCAAGCAGGCACTAAATTATAAATGACGCTTGTCCAGCAGGTGCGCAACCGGGAGGGGGCGTACAGCTAACAGAAATTATCAGCAGCGCACAACCACAACTAATTCAACTAACTGTACTAATTAAGCTGTTAATGGCCAGGCGGCTAGATGTAGGCAACACATATTGGATATCGACCACATACTTACCTAACCCCCCCATATATTGGCAAATATTTGGGCACAGGCTTGGGTGGGTTCAAACTAGGCCACAAAGCAAACAATTAATATGATTGATATCTCTTTAACTGCTTTTCCATGGCAATTTCATTGACAGCAAGCGGTGCATCCGTCGGTTGGCTTACGTAAATGTACAATTTCCAGTGTGTGCTTTGAGGTAAAACTTTTTTAATACTCCTTAACGAAATTGACACTTTGACAGCTCCGCTCAACTTGTTCGGTGTCGGAGGCGCATAACAGTTGTGCGCTATTAGTAATAGGTCAATAAGTGATAATATGTGTTGCTTGCTTTTAGGCGCGAAAGTAAAAACACAAACTAATTGAGCAGAAAGTAGAAGAAGTAGCAATAAAGGTCGTAAAAAGTTATGCGTTGCGCCGCTGAGCAGGTGCCGAAGCAAGAAAAAGTAAATAAACTTAGACTGATAGCGTACTTTGAGGCGTAAGGTTAAATTACTTTGACAGTTTGCCGCTTTTACAAGGGATCTGCGTTAAATGATTTATAAGTTGCCTTAAATGTGAGGCGAACTTACTGCACAATGTGCTGAAAATAAGCAACAGATGCTAGGGAGAGAGAGTGCACTAAAAGGAAGACAAAATTTTAAAGTCTTTTTAACTGAACAACTTTGTTAAAAAATTTAAATTTTCAATATTGAAATTGTATAAATAATGCCAATAGTAATAATAAAAAATAATACAAAGAATTATTCTGCAAAAATGGTAGCAACTACTTAATTATTTAAAGAATTCTTCACAAACTATGTTTCAAACTTTTAAGGCCAACTTCTAAATCTCTTCAAGTTTTAAGGAAGAAAAATTATTTTTTTTGTTTTGTGCCACACAATTCGCCACTTTTATTTCGCCCTGCTCTGTTTACTTAATCCGCTACTTGCTTCATTTGGCAGATTATAAATGTGGTCCCGCCGTCACAGTTCACAAAAGGAATTTCGTTTTAAACTGGTGCAAATTTGTTGCTGCTTTTGTTATCACATCCGTATGCCGTGGAGAATAAAAGTGAGCTTCGTGAGCACAAAAGAGTTAAATTCCGTTTCTAACGGTAATGCATTATACTAAACAAAAAAAAAATCGACTCGATGGGAATTCGCTCAAGTGGGTCGCGATTTGTTACCGTTAAAAAGGGGCATGATTTATGATGTATAATTTTATTATAACCGTGACTTGCTAGAGGCTAGGTGGCGAGAAACACCGATAAAAAAGGCAATTGTATATCATGTCATCTTTAGGTCAAGGAGGTGGCATTTAGTGGTTTTATTTGAGATTTGCAATTTTATATAAAGTAATCATTTGGATTTAAACATTTGAAAAGTTTATGAAAATATTTGGAATAATAATATTATTATATTTATAAATAATATTGAGGCTCTGTTATTTTTCCCGCTGATATATCAACTGACTACTCGATTATCGCAACGAAAATGTAATATTGTTTTGAGATTAAAAAGGAAATTAGAGTTTCATGGCGCACTTGGAAGGAGTCCAAGGTAGAGTAATAAAAATAGAAATTTTTTTGCTATTTTATAAGAAATATAGCTTCAAAACTCACTCCACAGCTTTTTGACACATAAAAACACAACTGTTCTCCAAAAATCCCTACCAAAGTAGAAATATGACCAACTTCTTTCAAGCACATTTTTTAGTGTAACTAACTGTATACTTACTGCATTTCTTCCATTGCCGAAACTTGCGGTAAAAGTAGCAGGAGAACAAAATGAAAATCACAGAAAGCACCACCAATGCGGTGACCACGCCAATCCACAAATAATTGATGACGGCATGCATGTCGGCATCGCCGAAGAAGCCTTCCAAGAAGCTGCCACCCACACTGCCGACGCCGTTCTTCAGCTCGGCCAAATTCAGCACAGCACTCTTGGAGATCTGTTCGTTGGTGATGTGTTGGCCGGTCGCATCGACGCCAAAGGGTCGCAGCGCGTGGTGCTCCTCCTGCGGCACGCTGCTCCCCCTATGCGCGCTGGCGGAAGCAACAGTGTCGTAGGCCACATTGCCGATACGCTGAAGCAGGGTATTGAATGTGTGCAATTTATTGATGTGTTCGAGGTCGTGATGCGATGGTATCTCGAAAGTGATTTGGTTGTGCGACAACTGCTCGCCCGAGTGCAACAGCCGGTCCCCGACGCTGTCTGGCGTGACTGCCGCCAAATTAAGAAATGGCACGTCGGTGGTATCCACAGCAAATGTTGTCTCCGGTGCGTAGGTTGTGCTGTCATACATATACTCCATTGTTGTTGTGTCTTCCATTTTACAACTTTGAGTTATTCACTTTTTCGTTTAACAATTTTTATAAATTTTTTTCACCTCACACTTTTGTTGCAATCAATTCAAGACAATTCTATATTTTTTAATTAAATTTTTTGGATTCTTTAATCAATTCACAGCAGCTCACGTTTCAAATTTGCTTTGTTTATCATACTCGCGCTTCAAAACACGTCTTCACTCTTGGCCAAATTACTCGTCAACAACGCGTCTTATTTGCCACGTGTGCACGCGTTGCCCGTCCAAGTCGAACTGAACTCTGTGCCGCTGCTTGCAACAGAAGTCACTTGCCACCAGAAAAGTCACCAGCCAGCCGATTAGTAGGTAGCCATGGGACCGTCAGTGGCGCTCAGTAAACAGCATTAAGGGTATGTTGCCGTCGGACGAGTTGCTAAAGGGAAATTCCATTCTTAGTTTCTCTCTCGCACTCAGGCTCAGCCGCGCATTTCGCCCTTCACTCTTCAATTCAGTAGTGTTGCACTCAATGCCGCTTACCTGATCACAATTGGACTTAGCGCAGCCAGCAGTGGCAAACTAATTCTTGGAATACGCTGCTGCAACTTTAAACCATGCACACACTAACCCCCTTGAACCAACCAGACTTCTGTGTGAGTGTGTGTGTTTACGGTGCTGTTGAGTGGGTGTTAGTTTGCGAAAATAACTACATAATGGTCAGAAGAATTTATTGAAACGAGTGGCATAGTTTGTGTGCGAATGCGTAAGTAGTTCGCGTATGTATGTATGCGAGCGTATGCTCCGTAGTTGGCGTTGCACTATGCAGGATATGCTACTGACCCAATTTCAAAGCAACTGCGAACGAAGCATCGACGAAGCTCTATTCGTCGTGTTTTAGTGTTTTTGGGTGCTGAAGGATCACAAGTTAAAAATATGGTAATTACTATTTGGCTTCCATTGGCATGAGCATGACATTGCTTGTATGTGGCATGAGTAAATGAAAACGCAATTAAAAATGTAGAGAGAGTTTTGCATCGATTAAGGTGAGGTTGTGTTGAGTTTTTTATTTTATAAGAGCAAATGTAGTTATGTGATGAGCTAGGGTTGCTTTAGCACTTTGTGACTTTCAGAAATAAAATATTTTGCAACATAAGATCTTTAAATTTTGTAGTAATAAAGAAGAAAGCGACACGTTGCGCCTGGATATATAATTTTGTACATATCGCCAAGGCTACTTTATATTACGAAATAAATTATTTTCTTAAAATTTTGATTTTCTTAATATTTTGCAAAAGTGTAAAAGTTTATGAATTTAACCAAAAAACAGTTTAACTTAAGCCAGAAAGTTCACGTCATTCATTAACTTCTTATTAATAAATAAAACAGTATAGCTGGCCTTAGTTTTAAACTCGTAGTGAAGAATATAGCAAATTCTGTTACGTTCTTATTTTTTGCGAAATACGAATTTACATAACTCACTCCATTTGGATTGCAACGAAAATGCACAGATAACACAATTATTCCGTGAGCCTTATTATTGCTACTCAATGGTAAAATCTACTACATTTTCCGCCCTCACTCAAACTCGAATTCAATCAATATTAAGTGAGCTCAGAGAGTTATGTTTATGTTATGCTATGCTACAACTGAGTTTCTACTCATTCAAAAGGTATCCGGTGTGCAGTTTACAGCACTCAAATTTAATTCTAACTCAAGAGTACGGAGAAAATTTCCCTTTTTATGTGCTCTTTGGTTTTATTTTGTTGGGCATTTTGAGATGCAGTTGTACTCACGAATCAGGCACAAAGCAGTCCCTATCCAGTTTGCTAAGGGCAAAGGTGAACAATTGGATTTAGCGGCTGTTATTAAATTGTTAAAATACGTGAATTTGAAAGTTATTGAAATAACAATTTTCAGTTCCTAATTAGAGCTTTGAATATGAAAACGTTCCAAATTTAAGTACAATTTTGGAAAAATCTTTATTTAAAACAATCCATTGATTTAACTGGAAATTTTGTTGTTTTTCGTTTTGTCTGTTAATGGTTTTGAAATGAGGTAGTTAAGTCTCAGTGTTTATATGTATCGATGCACTTGCCTTTGCTCGTTATGTGCTTTTATGTGATTACATGTGCACACAGCTGTATATTCCAGACTTTTATATCGCAACACTTTGCTACTGAACGTCACTTATGTGCAACTTGCGCCACAACAGAGACGAAGCTAGGAGCTTAACAGCCGGCCGTCAGTTAGTCAATCAGCGACACTGTAAAACATGCTTTTTGGCATGTCAGCATGTCACCATATGACATAGTAACACAATAAAATAGCTTGACAGCTGACTGCAACAACAATAAGAACAATGGCAAAGCAGAGTATAGCAATAGCAATAGCCGCAGCAACAGCATGTCATGCAGCTACACCAAACCACGCTTAACCTAGCCGCCTGGTGACCGAACACTTCCAGCATTGTGTGAAAATATGAAAAGTAGTACTGACTTTCAGAATACTCCCATAGCACAGAAAATAAATATTTTATTATGAGCATTTTTACAAGCTTTATATATGTATGTATGTATACATGTACGTACATATGTATGTGTTTATATATACGAGTACATATATCTGTTTTGTAAGTTTACAAGTAGTTGCATGTATTCTTTGTTTTTTGTTGAAATCTTTAAGTTTTTGACAGAAATTTTCTCACCGAAAAGTGGCACATAACACACCAACATACAATTCTGTACTTGCATTTACTCCTATTTTTGTTAAAAACTACAAAGACAAAAATATACAAATACTTAATAAATACATTTCGGTGAAAACCCATATCTCAGGACCTACTTGACCCAAATTGACCAAATTTGCTACATACAATATCTTGACACTATGAATACGAGCGAAAGCGGACCACGCCTACTTCCCATAAGCCAATTGCCTGAGTAGTGTGCTTAAAGTAAGCTACTTTAATACCCCAAACAGTCATCAAATACCGAATATGTATGTATGTACATAAGAATTCCAATTGCGCACTTTTTATTGAAAATATCGATCAATCTGTGAATTATTAGAGAAATTCGTGGAGAATGGTTTAAATGGGATTAATAATTTCTTTATACCTAATTGAAATATTTTCTAACTTCCAGCGGACTATATACCGCATATATCGGCGAAAGTTGAAGTTATCGTAATACAATTTGGGAGTGTGTTTTGCTTGACAAAGAATGATTATATTTACAAAAAGAATAGTTACAGCAGTTATTTCTCCAAATTTAAAAAAAATTAGCGATTTTTTCAAGGAACCTTATGTGTTTTATTAAGCTTCATAGCTGTTTTTTACAAATCTTATTCCTTTAGTAAAATATTAAACTATTATATATGGGACCCGTTCTTATTGACAGTTTTTAAAACATTTATGACATTTTTTGCTCGTGCCACAAATCGGACAACGGATCTTATTCGTCATAAGGATGCCTGAAGAGTGGGCGAGCAAGCAGAGAGCCGCGCGCAAAGCTGACGAAAGCAAGAAATAAGCTTCAAAATTGTGTCCGCACATTTTTATACAAAATTGCAGACGCACCGCGTAGTGTACCTTGTCTAAAACCGAAGACGAAGCTGATAAATGTGAGAACGCAATCTTAAGTTCGTTTGTATGTTGGCCTTGTATTTTGCTTACTGAATTTACCATGGATGTGGTAGAATAATAAATAAAATATTCGCTATTAATAACTTATGAAGGTAGTTCCTTAATTCATCAGAATTTGTTAAATACCCGCTGTCAATATGTATATTCGAGGCCACATTTTTGTACACTAATTTCTCGTACTTTTAAGGACATGCTTTTATCTTATACGCTCAAAAGTTCGTTAACTCATTTTTTTTTTTAAACAAAATGACATTTCAACTAAATCCTTTGCGTTTAAAAGAAAATTCTACGAATAAACAACAGAACAAACCGCTCTATATGCTATTGCATATCACACGCTTAATTCAGTACTGAACATCGCATCCACTCTGTAGTACCTAAAATCGATCCGCGCTGACTGAAATCAGCTTCGCGCTCCGTTTGGCTTTGAGCGTTCACTCTGCAGGCACCTTTAGGGTCTGAGTCATTATCGAAGTCTATGCAGAGCATCGTTATTTTAAAATATATTACTATGTTTAAGCGTTATCATTGTCAAATTGCTTCATAGGGAAGCTCCAAGCAGCTTCGGCCATAACAGCCGGGTGTTCTAAGAATTAAGAGTTTGACTTCAAATTTCCTCAACAAATTGTTATTATTACATGTACTGTGCAGCGTTGACGCAACGCGCGTCATCTTTCAAGCAAAATGGGTCTATAACGGCTCCAATCAAGGATTTTAATGCAATATGAGAATATTATATCAGACTTTTTTTGTCTCTTTGTTTTTTTAGTTGTGGAGCTTCATCCTGATTGATCGTAATGAATGGCACCTGAATCCTTCTTGAGTGCTTCGTGCATAATTTTAGAAATTAACTGTTAAAGCAAAATCTGAAGTTTGAGAACTAATTTCATTAAATTGAAACTAATTGTTTCATGTCGATTTGATTTTAAGCTTAAATTAGGTGCTCTAATAAATTTACACACATACATACATATATAGTATATGTATATGTACATATGTATATGTATGTGAGAAATGCGAGTTGTCAAAGGCAAATTTTTCAGTTCACTTTAGAAACATACTAACTCGGTTTATTGAGACAATTGTCCGGCAATTGATATCTCACTTTCCCTGGCATGCTTCCCTAAACGGAATCTCTAACAGACAACACATGCCGACACACGTACTCATACTGCACACCATCATACAAACACACATACACACCCACACGTTTGCGCATTTCTTGGAGTCTTTTGTTTTGAAAATGCCATTGTACGATGAAAAAAGGACCAAATGTGCGG
Source organism: Bactrocera latifrons (assembly GCF_001853355.1). Classification (NCBI taxonomy): domain Eukaryota; kingdom Metazoa; phylum Arthropoda; class Insecta; order Diptera; family Tephritidae; genus Bactrocera; species Bactrocera latifrons. The sequence continues at coordinate 1,421,044 of NW_017537379.1, read as the reverse complement.
GCACTGAAAAACAAATACCCACATACCTTCGCAAACACAGCCGTGTCGTGCACACACATAGACGCACATATGCAGTTAGATAAGGAGCGTACAATGCACGCGTGAATGGAAAGACATTCTCTCTGTTTGTCTATTTTCTGTTTGTGGCATGTTGCGAAGCATTTGTGTTTTTGCTTTTGTTGCAGCGTTTTGTTTGTTTCAACGCAAATAAATACTTATACATACATACATATAGTACATGTGAAGGTGGCATGCTTTCGTTGAAATTCTGGAGTTCGAATAAATAAATAAATCAATTACACAACTACTGCATTTTTGTGTTGCTGTAAAATTTACCAAAAGTATTTAAAAATCAAATATTTGCATTGAGCATGTGCAAATGCGGGCAGATGGGTAACTCGAGTAGCTCGAATGCAGACAATCAAATCAAATCGAATTTGTTTCGGCAAATGGGTTACTGAAATAAATACCTTCCGATAATATTACTCTCACAGGAATTATTCACAATAAGGAAGATAGAAATGCGGTATAACTACGGCAAAATTAAAAAAAAATAAAATATGTAATTCGTCAGAGCCATTTAGTAATACCAACCTAGTTCTAGTTTTGTCCTATTTGAACACAAAAATGCTAAAGCTGCTTTCAAGCTGTTGACTTAGGAAGTACGTATACTAGAGAACTAAGGACAGTCCTACTTTCTTCAGATTCTTGTATTAAAAGTGACTTGATAAGAAAGTAGAAAGCTTTTTAAAATAATGTACCAAACATTTTAAGTGTTAACAGATCGTAATGACTTTATAAAGGGTGATCCATATCGGGGTTTCCTACTTTTTTAAATAAAAACGCAGGAACTTCAAATCTAATGGGGAATGTTTATTATCATTCGAAAGAATATTCTCACAAGAAAAAGTCTAACGGTGTAATATCACACCATCTTGGTGGACCATCGACCAGACCAAAAAATTAAATGAATCTGTTCACTAAAGTGCTCTCTCACTAAATCCATAGATTGATGCGCTGTGTGGGAAGTCCCGCCGTCGGATTGAAACCAAAAGTCGCCGATATCACGCCGATATATCGAGGCATCAAATAGTTGGTTATCGTGGCGCGATAACAATTTCCATTGACGGTTCTCCCCGGCAACATTTTTGAAGAAATATGGACCGATAATTCCACTGGCCCACAAACCACTCCAAACTGTTGTTTTTTCTTGATGAAATGACAGCTCTTTAATCTTTTCAGGTTACTCTTCGTCTCAAATGCGGCAATGTTGCTTGTTTCGATGTTCTTTGAGCCAGAAGTCGACCTCACCGCTGATCAAAATTTGGCTCGAAAACGTCGGATCTTCTTGAAACTTTTCAAAAACCCATCGATCGAAACAACGTCGCTTGGGAAGGTGGAGCGGTTTCAGTTCTTGCAAAAGCTGTATTTCGTACGCTTTCAATTCAAGATCTCGACGTAAAATGCGCCAAGTCGTTCCATTCGTCAGTCCGAGTTGCTGCGATCGTGGACGAATTGACTCTTCACGGTCATGGTGTATGGTACTAGGTCAGTACAGTAAAACCCTCAAAGGGTTTGGCGTGCGTATGTGTCAGTTTTGTTTTATGACCTTTTAAATTTTTTCCTTATCTTGATGTTTTTTCGCTTAGTTGTAACATTTTGGCAAAAACGTAGCTATATATATATTTTTTTTATTTTGCCAAAATGAGCGCAGTACCTTACTTGGATCACCCGTTGTATTACATTCATACCACCGGCATATAAAAATTCTTATATTATCTAAATGGAGATATGAATATTACCCGATGTGTCATTTTGCTTGATATTGAATCCCATAGTCCTTCAACCACTGCCGACTCGCAAATCTGATCAAAGCCCGTCCCAATTTTTAGATTCTTCCGAGACTGACCGCATAATATTTTAATACCACTTAAATATGGCATTCTATTCGATTTGTAAAAGTGGCTCTCTACAAGGTAAGACGGTTCGAAAGCAGCTAATAACATCTGTATTCAAATAGAAATTAACAGTTTTTTGAAAACTTTTTCCAACTATTTCAATGGCAGTATGAAAATCTTTGTAACTATAACAATTACTTAAATAGCTAGCTTTGGCTTGTAAGACATAACAATTTACAGTTTTAATTTGGCAGTGGCCTTAATAACCAAGATGTTCCTAATGATATATACAGTTAAGTATGCACGTATGTACATATGTATGTATGTACGCTTGCACACTCGCTGCCATGTCTGCAATTCTCCTCTCCACATGGTGTTTGCATGCAACATAATGATGCATATGTCGTTGTTGTTACAGTTATACTAAATAAAAACAAAAACACTCACAAAAGTAGTTTTCTTCTAAAATATTATTACTGCTGTTTCTTTTTGCTTTGCTTTGTTTTTCCTGCCTTGCCTAATGTAGCGTGCCATACTAGATTACTAAACCAAGTTGTAAAGAAACGAAGGGAAAATTGCACGAATAAGCATTCAGTGCATAAGCATTCCAATTTCGCATTATTTCTTAAAAAGTAAAGAGAACAGTGTAACAAAGGTGTTGAGTTAGCTTTCTGTGCGCAAGTACCATATTTTTAACCTTCATGCAAAATTTGACGATATGAGTCGTAAGGAGATTTTTTAATGTCTGATAATGTTCTAGTTAACCGATCTGGAAAATTTCTTCAGATCTTTTTGTCTTGGACAATAATCCATACCAATTTCGCGATATATAAGAAAGTTTCTCATACAAGAATGTAATTTCGATCGTTCAGTTTCTATCTGTATGTTATTTGTAGTTGTATGCAATAGTGAGCCGTTATCGGCTATATCTTTCCTAAGGAGAAAATGCCGTTAGAAAAATTTCACAGCAATATTTGAAAAACTAAGGAACTAGTTTGCTTATACACAGACGGACGGACATTGCTAAATGGACTCAGCTCGCCACGCCGATCATTTAAATATTCATATAATATATTTATAGGGTGTTCGACTTTTCCTTCTGGATATTAAAAGCTTAGTGGCAAGCTAAATATACCTGGTTCAGGGTAGACCTCTTGCGTTGTTGGAGAAGAACTTTAGGAATGAAATTTCATTAGGTTAATCCTCAGTATGCAAAGGCAGCATCCGCAAAATTACTGCTCCGTCTGGAGCAAGACCAGGAACAGCGTCTGAGCAGTTATGGACTTTCTGGATTGAGTACGAATATTCATAAGAATGAGAGCTTGCTTGTTAGTATGGAGCGTACTAAAAAAATTTCTTTTGCCTAAATTCAGCGACGGTGACACCGGTATTGCCAAGGTAGAAGGCGGAGAAGCAGGTTTCTGGCTAGTCTCGGCCTATATGCCGCAAAAGGATGTAATGGAACAACCTCCCATGGTGCGCAGTACAATCTGGGGAAACTCGGATATAAACCAAAGCAGTGATTTATTTTATTTTAGATAAAGATCTTCCTATTTGCAACAGGGGTAACTCACCCACATTTGTGACAGAAATAAGGGAGGAAGTCCTAGAGCTAACCTATCCTCAAATCAATGGCACCTCTGATCACAGACTGGAGGGTTCTAGAAGACCACACATTCTCTGACTACAAGTACAACATGTAAGAAAATCTATAAACATTTTAGAAAAGCGAACTGGGACCCATATTGCAAGAAGCTCCGAATAGCCCTCCCTAATGCACCAGAGGAGAATGCCGAACAGTCCCCTGACGCGGTGGATAATTTCGTCGAAGTTGTTGTTGTTGTTGTTCTAATAGTTTCTCAGTCCCCGTCAAAGCTGTTAAGTAATGATTACTAATCATAATAATTAGTAATACGATTTTTTAGATTAGGTGAAGTTATGATTATATTACGATTATTTTCAGGTTCGGACGATAACTAATTGATTACGATTACAGATAATCGGAAAATAGTCAAGATTAATAAAAATTTCGAAAAAATAATCAAAAATAATAAAAAGTAATCGAAAAACAAGTAAGGAAGGGCTAAGTTCGGGTGTCACCGAACATTTTATACTCTCGCATGATAAAATGATAATCGAGACTTCAGGCGTGGTTGTGAACCGATTTCACCCATATTTGGTACATGTCACCAGGGTGTTAAGAAAATATTATATACCGAATTTCATTGAAATCGGTTGAGAACTTTCTGAGATATGGTTTTTGGCCCATAAGTGGGCGACGCCACGCCCAATTTCAATTTTTAAAAGAGCCTGGATGCAACTTCCTGCTGACATTTCTTCCGTAAAATTTAGTGTGTCTGACGTTTTTTGTTAGTCGGTTAACGCACTTTTAGTGATTTTCAACATAACTTTTGGTGGGCGTGGTTATTATCCGATTTCTTCCATTTTTGAACTGTATATGGAAATGCCTAAAATGCTTTTGAAGCTTTTAATGGTGTTCGCTCGAGTTAATTTTTAAATAAAGTAAAAATGAGTCAAAAGATATATTTTTGAGCTGCTTGAGATGTGCACTCTTTATTAATACTTTTAAGACTAACTTATTACACAAATCTTAATGTTATTTATATTAACTTGTGTGTTTACTTATAACTAGTTGATAGTTTCTTTTCATTTAACTTATTGTTTGATTAGATACATTTCCTTTGTTCTAAGACAAGGTTGTTTTGATATTATTTGTTTAGGATATTTCGATATGATAATATTATATGAAAACGTTCCTTAACTTGTGTGTATTGAGTTAGTTGCATCCGTAGTCTGGTTGGCTTATTTTCCTATGCCGTCTATGTTATCAAAGAATGACCTCTTATTGTTCCTAGTGTGCTACATTGAGAGACATGAGGAGATATTCTGTTATCGTACGAAGTACAGTGTTCTGAAATTTGAGAACTTTGTTGCGACTCTGTACTTTGGCAATAATCGCAGGCGTGATTTATCATATGTTGCATCACGTAAAGCGAACGGTAGCAGCTGGGATCACATTGCGGAATCCGTCCACCAACACTAGGAATGGATATTGTGGTCAAGAAGTTATCGGTCAATTTTGTGAAGTTAAAGTTAACTAAGGTGCAGTTGTTCACAGAAATAAAGAGGTTTCTCGATCAGTATTGGCAAATGGTCTGTTGCGAGAATTAGCTTAGATAACTTATATACTATCACTAACAATGGTAATAACAATGGAGCTTTCACATGTTCCCATAATTGTGATGAGGGTTTAGTCGTTCATTGTACAAAATATTAAAATGTCTATAAGTTTCGCCAGCTCCATCCCCCTGCGAACGTTTAACCGGCGGGAAAGCCAAAGGTCGTGATACGAGTTACAAAACGGCCTCATCACGAAACAGCGAACCTATGTTCCGTGGTATCCATGTAACTGGGGGGATGTATAAAGTATTTTTGAACTCAAAACCACCTGACCGAAAGCTCGTACTGGCATTCTAGGGCTGCATCCCTCGCTCGCTACACAACTCAGAACATCTGAAGGATTGTTTAACTTGGTTTCTTAAACCGCAGTTATCTTTATACCCTCTCGACTCATAAATGGAACTATCTCCTCAACCTTATTCTGGAGTCCGTTCCAGCTAAAATGTTGAGTTGCTTGAGACCATAGAGATCCTTTGTTGTTGAGTCGACTGGTTTGACGGCCGTGGACGCTAGTGTTGCAGCTGCGCTTTGGCAGCATGACTATGTGTGCTAAGACATGAGTAGGTCTTAAGATGGCTTCAATCATTGCGTGTGTTTCACGATAACCGAGGTTGAATTTCGATGAAACCTTCGGGCGAACGCCTGCAAAAACATAAAATCTGTTCTCGCTCTAAAAAACCTTGCTGTAGGTTGCCCACTGTAAAAATACTTGTGAAATATATAGTACGTCCATAAACATACGTTGTTAAGCTTTCGATAAAGAGCAGAGTCAATTCGAAATTCTTTATCCTCTTTAATTTTTCCTTTCAACTTGGTAGTTTCAAAACTAAATAAAACCAAATAATTTGCTCATAGAGAAATTTCGCCAATAAAGTTTGTTCACGAATGATGGCTGCGCTGCAATTAAGAATTTCCACAACTTCTTCTTTAATCAACAACAAAATGTTAATGGCAACCTTCCTACGATACGCCCATTCCACTCCAATCTAGGCGCCTCCACGAGCTTAATACTGCCGCAAATAGCCCAGTTTTTGTTTCACTTTCTACGCCGCCTGGCACTCAGCGTGTGCTCAATCTTTGAGTGATGTCTTCGTGCGGTCGGCAGCAACCGTTAGTCCAAAATTGAGTTTGCTTACTGCCGCTGGTCCTGATGCTGCTGCTGCTGCCTCCCGAATAGCTGCTGTTAATCTAATTTATTCAATATAATTACGAACTTGGCGACTTTTGAAATTCTCGCGTTAATTACTTGAATTGCCCTATAAAGAAACTGAAAGCCACGAGCTAGCAGCGAAGATTTCCTGGTTGGTTAAAGTGGGCAGCCTAGTTGAAAGTGCCTTGAAGAAAAATGAGGAGGCGGTTGCCGTTGTAGTAGCAAGACTTTGATTGTAGCCCCACTTAACTGTATTGCCGCATGAACTATGAGAACTGTTGCTAAACGAGGGAGCGGACAAGAAAAATCGAATTGCGTAAGCAAATCTTCATAATTGCGGAGTTAATTATTACATCGTCATCAAATTGCGAGACACTTTAACTTTTAAGAGCAAATCCTAAAGCATAAGGTTTGCTAGAGGAACAGAAATCATTATGTAGCATTTGGGAGTTGAAGTAATTCGTAGACTAATTTCTCAAATTTTTATAATTGAACTATAGTATATCCACTATTACACGTTCATTTAATTTTACTGAATTAATTATTAATTTGGTTCGTTATACCAAGTTACAAAGGCTTAATTAAATGACTAAACTTATTTACACTACCGAAGAACGTAAGTACCGAGTTTCATCAAGACGTCTTAGTTTTTACTCAAGGTTCAGCTTGCACGAAAAGACGGACGGACAGGCATTCAGATTCCAACTCATCTGCCATTCTGATCATTTATAAATATATAACTTCACTCCTTTATTTCAATTAGTTTTGGGAGATATAAACAAGCGTTAGGTGTACAAAACTGTTAGACCCTGCAGCGACAAGTTGCACACATATAATAAATGTTGTTCAGTTGTGTAGTGGCACACTGCTAGTCAGCATTTATTCAGATAATCTCAATACTGCAGATTATTGGGACTAATTACAAATTCGACAAGTTTTGTGTTCTGTAAACAAAAAGTTTCTTACTCAATCATCCCCCATAACATTTCGATTCTTAGACGCTAAGACTGATCGCTGGAGCTTCTAACTCAATCACTCCTCGTCTTAAGTCTCTGACTTAGATTGTATGTATATAGTGTTTCACTTCTATCTTATCGCAACAGACTATATATCGGAATCTGCATTCAGAATTATCTACCTAAGATAATCTCAGCTTAGGTTTCGATAAAACTCAGTACCAATAGTATTTCAGTTTAATTTTTAGTATTTTAGTTTAATTCGAATTTTTTGCCAATCATACGACCAAGTTGGAAGTAAGACATATAAAATTAGTGTAAAACAAGAAAAATGTTAACTTCAGCTGCACCGAAGCTATTATACCCTTCACAGGTACATTTATTTTAGTAATTAGATGGCCAGTTTATATGGAGGCTATTAATGTAATAATCCGTTCTGAACAATTTTGCCGGAGATTATGTTATTACCTTAAACGGTATTCCGAAAGTTTTCCATACAAGCCCTTGATCCCGATCGTTCGGTTTGTATGGCAACTATATGCTATAGTGAGCCGATCTGAACAATTTCTTCCGATTTTCCATTATTTCTATTAACAACGACTCAATCCAAATTTCGTGAAGATATATCGTCAATTGAGGAAGTTTATCATGCAAGCATTTGATTCCCATCATTCAGTTTGTATGGCAGCTATATGCTATATAACCATTCTGAACAATTTTTTCCGAGATTACATTGCCGCATTAGAGAATAATCTATACCAAATTGCGTGAATATATCTTGTGAAATGAAAAGTTTTTCCATAGAAGAACTTGATTTGTATGGCAGCTATATGTTATAGTGATCCGATATCGACCGTTCCGACAAATGAGCAGCTTCTTAAAGAGAAAATGGCGTTTACAAAATTTCAAAACGATATCTTAAAAACTGAGGGACTAGTTCGTATATATGCAGACGGACGGACAGACAAACAAACGGACATGGCTCAATCGACTCAGCTCAACATACTGATCATTTATTTATAAACCTTGTAGGGTCTCAGACGCTTCCTTCTGGGTGTTACAAACTTCGTGACAAACTTAATATACCCTGTTCAGGGTATAATTGTAAATTCCATTTCCAAAGGACATTGCATAACTAATTTAATAAATTACTAAAGACTTCGCGATAAACTCTCCATATTTACACAGTTAAACATTTGATATCAATAATACGTAGCCACACGATTTTCCACCAAGATCTGCAAAGGTTCTTGGGGCGTTATTCAAATGTACATACAATAAATGGAGACACACAATAGTACGTATATATGTCTACTCTCATTGCAGCTGATTAGCGCCATTAGTTTTATAAGTTGGCAAGTAGAGGCAGCTGATGGTGTCGGCATGCGAGCCGACTTGTCTAAAAGTTACTAAACGTAATGAAGCAGATGAAAATGAAGATGAGAGCGATTATGAGGATAATGACAGCCAAAAGGCGTGTAGCCATGAGCGCCGAACCTCTATAAAGTCGGATGTTAAGGCTGTATGTAACTACAAAATATATATATATATGTGTATATGTAAGGCAAACTACTGTGAAATGTACGGCTGAAAGCTTTCTCGCTCCTTCAGTCGGCAGACCACGTCATGCTGAGAGCGCGACCACGTTTCGGAATTTGTATTGTGGCAATTTGCGGCGAAACTTGTAGCTTTCTCGCCTGCGGCTGGCTTGCGTCATCTGCCAACGTCAGCACTGGCAATTATGTGGTAAAATATGATGGTTTGCCTTTTGGCGCGATGCCAAGTGCCGCACAATGCTTGGCAGGACCACGACTGGCATACAATTTTAATCCAAATGTTCACGCGCGTGGCGCTTTAACGTAATAAAGCAAATTTTAATGCTTATTTTTAATTATAATCTTTGATTTGCCATGGACTTTAGCGGGAATTTGCAGAAAGTCCAAGTGCTTAGCTTCCGCTACTTCGACTTACTTCTTCTTCCTTTGAACTAATATACTGTTTCAACTTGCATTACAGTCATCTGAAAACAGTTTGAGAAAGGGGCGTAAAGCAATATGCAGTCCCAAACATTTTTCTTGTCGCCGTAGCATAACTTAACGCCGCGAGGCCGCTGTCTGCCACTGTATACTTTCGCTCATTTTGCTTTTGGTAAACATTTTTTCCTTAGCATACTTCCCACCCCATTTTAATGGCAGTGCAACACTTGTTGTTATTGCAATATCACGCAGCACTTGCTATTGTAAGTTGCAAGGACTTCCTCAAAATTTCTTGGCAACAGTTGCTGGAGAAAGTTTTCATACTTTTCTAACACCTAAATAAGTGGGTGTGTGTGTGTTATACAGTGGGGCAGTTATTGGGTTCGAAGCTCTTCCCCACAAGCAATTGCTCAATTTTATTTTGTAACGATAACGCACACCAAACAATTTGTATATTTTTATTTTTTCTTCTTCTTCTTGATTGGCGTAGTCACCGCTTACACGATTATAGCCGAGTTAACAACAGCGCGCCAGTCGTTTCTT
>NW_017537379.1:1383288-1410505 GCF_001853355.1 Bactrocera latifrons | reverse complement strand
TCGCCTTGTCTGAAACCTCGTTTGGTATCGAACGGCTCGGAGAGGTCCTTCCCGATTCTGGCGGAACTTTTGGTGCTGCTCAACGTCAGCTTACACAGCCTATATAAGTTTTTTATTTTTTAGGGTATATTAAGTTTGTCACGAAGTTTGTAACACCCAGCTTGAAGCGTCGTATATAAATAATCAATATGTTGAGCTGAGTCGATTTAGCCATGTCCGTCTGTCTGTCTGTCCGTCCGTCTGCATATATACGAACTAGTCCCTCAGTTTTTAAGATATCGTTTGAAATTTTGCAAACGTCATTTACTCTTTAAGAAGCTGCTCGTTTGTCGGAACGGCCGATATCGGACCACTATAACATATAGCTCCCATACAAAGTGAACGATGGTATAGATTACTTTCTAATGCAGCAATGTAGTCTCCAAAAAAAATGTTTAGATTGGTTAACTATAGCATATAGCTGAAATACAAACCGAACGATCGGAAGGGCTTGTGTGGAAAACTTTCGCATTTGACGTGGCATCTTTACGAAATTTGACATGGACTACTGCTTAAGGAAATAATATAATCTCCAAAGAAATTGTGCTGATCGGATTACTATAGCGTTTAGCTTCCATACAAACTGAACACATAGTTACTAAAAGAAATGCACCTGTGAAGGGTATATTAGCTTCGGTGCAGCTTCTTCTTGTTTTTATTGCTTTCAGTGTTCAATGTTTTCGCTCTTACTTAAATCTGAGACGCGGCATCACAATCCTTCCTGTTTTCTGTAGCCTATTTTGTGTTTTTTTTTTTTTTTTGATAGACCACACGTGAATCGTGTTAAGCTGTTACGTTATTTTTATTGAGTAGTGGTTGTCATTTCATCATGGAAAAACGTTTATAAATCGTTCAGCTTTATTACGACAATTCACGCTGTGTAAAGAATGTGTTTCGCGCGCTTTCCCAGGCGATTACACTATAAGAGCTCTTGAAAAGTTCCAAGAAAATCCGACGTTTTCGAACCAAATTTTGTTCAGCGATCAGACCCATATTGAATTTATCATGTGGGGATATGTAAAGTCTAAAAATTCAGGCCTTTGAGCAAAACATCGTGTCATTCACCAGTAACTGTCGAAATGCTCGAACGAGTGAGAGAAAATTAAGCTCAACGGATGGACCATATGAGACGTAACCGGGGCCAACATTTGAAAGAGATAATTTTCCCAAAATAAGTGCCGCAGAATGTTATTTCGATTGATAACAAACATTCCTCGTTAAGGGAATCTAGAAATGGATCACCCTTCATTTGGTATATCAAAAAAAGTTAAGACGACGATCAACATTGATTTTATTCGCATATACATACATATATATAAATGATCAAAATGACCAGACGAGTTGAAATCGGAGTGGATGTCTGTCCGTCCATCCGTACAAGCGATTACTTGAGGAAAAATTTGAATATCTTGTTCAAACTGGGTACACGTATTCTTGGAAAAAATTTGCCATCGCCACGTCCAAAAAACTCTATTATTTGATAACTTATAAAAACTAAAGTAAAGTATAAACCTATAATTTGATACAAAAGATTGCAGTAGCTATTGCTCATGCGGGCTAAAACCTTTAGAAAAATGGGAGTGGCTCCGCCCTCTAAAATGTTTAATGTACTTATCTCCTAAGCCACAACAAACAAAATCGCTTAAGGAAGTCTATGGAACCGTAAAAATAGATGAAATCGGACGATAACCTCGCACCACTCCCCATAAAAGGGTACTCTCAAAACGAAGTACTAAACTATTACTAAACAAGTAAGGAAGGGCTAAGTTCGGGTGTCACCGGGTGAAATCTTACCCTAGTCTCCATATAACTAACGTCAGGATTTTTAAACGTTTAACCTTACATCTTATAATGGGTGATCCATTTCGAGGTTCCCTTATTATTAAATGCATCTAGAATGATTTCCCAAATCCTCCGTTTGCCATAACTTTACTATTAAATAAAAATCAGCAAAGCTAATGCACAATTAGTTATTTTTTTAATTAACTCTGTTAAGCTCTCGGATTATGCATTATAGAAGATGGTGTGGTATTGGTATTTCTGCTTCTGCGATCCATATTTGCTACCCTTCTCTTGAGACATTCGCTTCTAGGTATCCCGTAGATCTAGATTCCATCTTTTTTCGGCACGTATTCTATGCGTTTGGACCGGTTTATCATCAAATTGAACATGAGCACAGTTTGAAGTTTTCAGATACTCTCTGGTACAACAGTGAGATCATTGACCCTTATTGTTTTCAGACTTAAAGGAAAATAACTGCAGTAAAATGTATTATAAAGGGGAAGATTTCTCTTTTGAAACGACCTAAATTCAGAAAACGAAGGAATTAGTTCCCGCTCTATTGCAACACCTACAGGGACACGAATCTTGCGTGGAGCCATCCAGTATTGAAAAGTTTATTAATTATAGTCAAAAATTGCCACCAAAACGAACCATGTGAAGAAGTGTTAACCGCACAATGAGAAAATAATAACATTAACTGAATCGTCGCTTAGAACTATTTATTCGAATGTGGTACAAGAGGACTTGAAATTTTGTGAGTGAAATTACTCTACAAACTGCTTCAAATTGAAATGACGCCCCAAATAGTAACAACAACATGCCCACCTTCTACATACATGTGAAGCCTTTTTCGACATTTTAATTAACACTGTAAAGTTGCCAAGCGACACGGAGCTTTTGGGCGGCTGGTGGAAAGAGACGCTGCAACGAACTTTAGCTCCCACATATATGTATATAAGCAAGTATATCTATATATATATAAATAACGTGTCACATTGTTTGTCCGCGATGGACTCCAAAACTACTGAACCGATTTTAGTAAAATGTATCACACTGTGTCCAGTTCGAACCAACTTAGAAGATAGGATAGTAAAAACAATTCATAAATAAGGAATATAGTGTAAGCGCTATTAAATGAACGCCCTATTAAGCGGGCATCTCCATTAACCATGTTCATCGTTGATGTTTATTAAGTCAGCCTATTAAGCGGACAACTTTATTAACTGGACAGAAAGACTGGTAACCAGACATTGAGAAAGCAGCCTTAAATTCATTTTTTTCCAAAAGAAATTTAATTATATGAACATATTCAAAATTAAATCTCATGTACAATCCTTTAGAATCTTATACCGATAAAAATGTTCGCCTTTGTTAGTAAAAAAATTTTCACTGTATTGAATAGTTTATTATATGAATAATAGTATAAAATGTATACCACAGGGTCCCCTAGTAGTTATTTAAGTAAAAATTAAAAAACCGAAACATTTACACGATTTCGGATATGCTACATATAATGTAATATTTTCACCATATTAACGGTACATTGAATTGATTAAATTTATAATATTTGAAGTGTATTTTCACGAAGTGGATGAACCACCGAAGCCACACAACTGCCGAAAGGCCCAGTTTTGCTATTGATTGTAAGTGCCTCTGTAGATAACTGTATGTTAAGTACTTTTGCATATAATATGTACACATTCATATGTAACTGTGTGTGCGTCTTTGCTGTAAATGGATATGAGTAATTGCGGCGGTTACATCACAACCTGAACGTGAAAGATTTAATAACAAATAACTTTCCAAACAACAATTGCTATGCAACAAATTATGACTGAGTTTGATAAAATTTGTCATTGGCACATGCCGCCAACGGCCACAACCATTAATTATATACATATGTGTGTACGTCCAGCCAACGACACGGACACGCTCACATATCTACATACAAATATGAACATATTTAGGTTTTATGTATCGGCTTCTCTGCCTGCGAGTATGTGAGTTCGGTGACAGTTTTTGATGTGCGGGAAACCACAAAACTGTTTCGCTGTTTGGTGTCTCCTTACCAAAATGTCAGCTGTGCTTAACGTTGTTGTAATTCATTTTCAGTCATCGTTTCTGGTTAAAATCATCGTCCTGATTATTAGCGTTTGCTTTGCTCGATTAAAATGTTGCCTCTTTATATGGCATCTTTGACGAGTACACATTTTCCACTACATCCTGCATAAATGTTCCATTTTTTCCTCTGAGTCTGGGTAAGCATTCAGAACGTCTTCTACGAATCCTTTCACCCTGAGTAGGGAATCTATTTCAACAACAAACATCTTTAATTCATTCTCTGATGATGATATGCAAAAACAGGACAACAAAAATGCAAAATTTTTGTAAGAAAAGAAAACGCTACATGCATTATGAAAAACAAAAGGACTTTAATGGAACAACTCCGATATATTCAATGTAAGGATCCACCATGAACCAAAATTTTCAGTGGCTGCCAGCAACAGTCTTGGAGCTAGAGATTCGTTTTATAAATGATCCAGTGTTGAATTGTAAGCTCGCCATGCTATGTTTTTTATAAATGCTGAAACCCGCCAAACGCAAGAACAGCTCTATTGAGAATCGGCTGGGGTCTTATAAACTGTACAAAAATGCTTGTTTAACTTTAATTCCTAAGTTGTTGGAGCGATGAAACTAAATGAATTAAAAGTGAAACTAAAATCTAAGCTTATGCTATCACCAACTTAATATTCTAAGCGCCGGCAGAGCGGGACGCATATTGTTAGTGGCGTGCTAGTAGCGTCATTAAAGTCCGTAATATTAGTTTGGCGCTCTTTTAGTGGGTAGCGGTAAAGTGGCGTGATGCGTTTGCCAAATAGTGCACCTGCATTCCTGAGCGTTCTTAAGCTTACATGGTACACTGTATAACAAAATATTTATTTTGTTAACTTATGTAAAGTGTACCCCAACGGCCGCCTAAAGCCTGTGCCCAGCGATAGTGCTTAAGCAGTTATAATCATGTTTGTGCTCGCTTCTCCTTAATTGAATTAAGACGAATAGTCCTCTGACTTTCTACGACAAAATATAAACGTAGAATCAATGATTCCTGAGTTCAATTCCTCTAACATTTGCTGAGCAAAATACTTACCAGCGCATGCCCAACAGCTGTCAATAAGCGCATTTGCTACCCACTAATAGCACTTAATTCAATAAACGCGCCACAAAAGGTCGCTTAATCTAACGCATCTGGAATTATATGTGAGTGACTTGTATGTGCCAACTGCACGAATTTCGATTTCTGTTATTTGCCACGGATTGCAGCATTACGGCGAAACATCGACTCGACGTAAGCGAACGGATTGCTACGAAGTCACGTTTGCGACGTCTGGCCACCTTTTTCAACTGCCACTCACATTTGACTTCTTTTATAAACGAATTCTTCTAAAGTACAAACGATTTTCCTTTTTTCTTCAGTTTGGCTTGCGCAAATAACATTTCGCTTCGATCAAACACTTGAGGCACGCTTCATAAATGTGGGAGCGAACTTTTTCAAACGCTTGCTACAATTGAATTTGGTTGCAAGTTAAACAGTTCTTTAGTTGCCAAACGAAGTTTTTGCTCCTGAAAACAAAAGGTATTAATATGATCCGTTAGTATGAGCCGTACAAGCACAAGTTTGAGGGCGTGTACCAGACGTTTTATGCTTTTAAAACCGCCTTAAAAATATTATTTATTTCAATTTGCATGGCATGTATGGTGTGTTTATGGTTCAGGTGTTCATGTTCGAGAGTTAAAAGCGTCCTTTCAGAGTATTTTTACAGCTTAGCAATTTTCATGCTCTTTTCCTTCGAACTTCTTGTGAGCAAATACATGAACCCTTTTTGTTGAGGTTCTCCCGCATTAAACTGCATTGACTGACTATTCGGAGAGCCGAATATGACCTAAGTAATGGGTAATAATACGCGGCAACTGAAAAAAGGATTAATTACTTAGGGGGAATGTTACCGCGCGAAATTACAACCACTTGATGTTGAAATGGTGGAATAAGTTTAACAGCATTACTAAAACGGAAGTAAACTAAAAAGGGCGCATTCGTCAAAATATTACATTTCTCATTCAACCCAAAGCCTAAGTAAAGGCGTTAATCGTTAAAAAATCCATCAAGTCAAAATTGCATAAACGAAACTCTCTGGAAACTTAAATGCGTGATTTTTTTTCGATTTGAAAAAATTAATGGAAGCTATATCCTCTCGCTCAATTCTAATTCAATTTCAGAAAATTAAAACGAAACATCAATTTTGGGACCAATATTTAACATTTGCTGTACACAAATCTTTGCCGGAGCATCCTTTGTTATCCTCGCCGTTTCTTTGCTCGAAACTCTCTTTCAATGCTATTTTTAACGCAGGGTCTTCCACGCTTGTTGCAGGTTTCGGAAGCATGGCCAAGATTGGCAAGAACCTCCACTAGCTCCTGTGTACATATTTTGACGTAAACCTAGATAACCTTCACCGTTCAAGTTGTATAATCAAGATTCAGGTATCAGGAGTTGATAACCTACCTATCAATAAGAGAGCAAAAGACACGAAGATACCATTTCCTGCTTTTCATGCTAATACGAATTTTGAATATCATATATTTATAGCCCTGAAGACTGGACATTGACAGTTATTATTTTTTTTATCTTTCGCATTCCTTTTTTGCCATGATGTCAAACTGCATACGCCACCCATAAGATCCACTCATATGTATGTATATATATGTATATGTGGTATTCCTTTCATCATGTGTTAGGCCGGAAGCCTTGTCTGAAATATAAACATTTGACAAAGTGAAAAAAATCAATGTTACATGTCTTCAAATTGTCAAAGATTACAATAGAAATATGTACATATATATATATACATATATATATTATGTTTTCCATGGGCACCGCCATAACACATGACAAAAGGAATGCCACAACTTTGTTAACTTGGTTGTTTTTTCAGATAACAGTTACTAATTCAACCCCTTCAAAGTCAGCAACTTGTTCTTCTTAAAAAAGAGTAAAATTTTTTTATATGATTTTTTTCCGTCAACTACCAATCTACATACTAATCTTGTTGCTTCAAAATATAGTTATAATTTCTATGAACCATGCGAGATAGCCGTACGACCATATTTCCCACTAGTTTTAAATCTGTCTCGCCATTTTGAAGCTTAATTGTTTCCCCGGTGAATATTTTAAATTTATGGGCATAACCGTGGACACTGCACATGACAAATAGCTTAAAAAGCCGTTTATGTGACTTATTTACAAGATAAAGTTTCATAAAATGAGCAACTTTCGCAGCACACATTTGTTCATCAAAGACCAGTCCTTGGTCCATGGAAACAGTTGATACAAAATGTTTCATCTTAGCAATTGATAACAGGTCTTAACTTAAAGAATCAATCATCTTTGACATCATCTTTTTTTATACCGAGCGCTCTCGCTCAAAAAAAAAAGTAATAATTTAAAAAAATCGCCGATTCAGGGGGAAACCAGGGAATCAGTATCTTTTCACAAAAATCAGGGAATCAGTGCAGATGCTCAAAATCAGAGAGTTTCTGGACAAATCAGGGAATATGGTAACCCTACTTATGAGTACATTCGGGAGGTTGGGTTTGTTGAGGATAACCGAGACTTCAGAATTTGTCTAAGTCTGGGCTTTCTGCTTACGGGGCATAGGTCTAGACCGAGTTGTTTTTTGTGGCGTTGGTAGAGGACTGGGTGCATATAATTGCAGAATTCCCAATGTATTCGGAAATTAGGGATTTGGGTGGTATGTGGATTAGTTGGACTGATGGACGCTTACATTATAGCGCGTGAGTTGTTTAAGCGGCGAAGGCGTTTAGCTGGGAATTAGGACCCCTCGGGGAATATCGTGGTGGTTGTGGTTTATACCAAATGCGGGAAAAACTGGCACTTTGTCACTTGAATGTGGAGTTGCTTTGCAACCGGCTGACGGACAAAAGCACGGAAGTGGTTTTAGATGGGCCTCGAACCCTACCAAGGTGGTTAATGTAGCCATTCCACACTGACAATTGGTACTGAAAATGCCAGGTATTTCAACAATTTGATTTGATCCGTTGTGTTTTTGAGCACCGTGGGATGAGGCTGTCGTTAGCAGATACCCACGTTAAACACACACGACGTTGTCAACAATGAGGAGCCCTCATTCACCACCAGACCCGTATAACATACGGATAAGCGAAGTAAATGGGTCTGGTGGTGAACGAGGCCAAGACGAAATACAATTTATTTAGTTGATGATATTTCATATCTACAGATAAGTAATTGATTCAATGCGACCGAGCCGTGGGTAATGTTATTATATAATATAATCACGTAAACCCATCAATTTTTACATTCTTTAGAAAGAAAAATGGTAAAAATATTAAAACCGACTGAGCTTATTTCGATATTTTTCTTTATTTCAGATGCTGTAAAATCACAAATCAGTCGAAAAGAAGAAGAATTTGGGTCCTTTAAGCTAAATAAATTAATAAGTTAAAATATATATCTATAAGCTTATTAACGCTATTTATTTATACTTCTTGTTACAAATGTCTTCCTCTTCTTATCTGCTTTTGACCTAAAAATCATTTTGTCTCGATTTTCATTATCTTTGATAATCAATATTTAATGATTCAATCATTACTAATTTTCTCCAACTTGTTTTCGGCTCCCACTTTCCCGACATACATATATGTATGATAACAAACACACATATCACCAATGATTAGAGATCCGATAAATACTCGTATCTTATTCAAGAAATAAATATTTGTCAGTTGGTGTGATTGCCCATTTTTATGTTGTGTTTATAGCTTTCGTCTCGGTTGTAATCATTTTTCAACGTCTGTCAAACATCACATGTACATATCTTAAAAACTCATGAATTCTAAAATACCTTCGTACAAACAACAAAAACAATGGAAACGCAGATTGAATTAGTTGATGGGGTTTGATAATTCTTTTTAAATGGTGCTAATGACATTAAGACACATTTGTAAGCGTATTCTGGTATATGCAGACATGCGTACTAAGTATGTGCTAGCCGTTTCTTTACGGCACTCCATCGTTGTGATTATGTTATGCACGGATTCTTCAGCAGTTATGTTCGGGATACGAAGCAGAACACCCAGTGTGCATCTAATGTAAATTTAAACGAATTTGGTTGCTCGTTTCATGTTACAAATGCTGGTTGGGCTCATTTCGAGAACGCTAAGCTATTGCCTGAGCCCGTAATTTCTTTTATAGTTTCTATTTTGGTTTTCTCCATTCCATTTTTTCATGTAGTTAGACACATTGATCACAACCAATTATTATATATTATATATATACCGAAAAGGTCTGCATGTTTGTGTGTACATAACTAGTTCCATTTGAAGAAAAAGAAAGTTTAGTTTCATCATTCATTTAATGAGACATTTCTTCTTAAATAAAAATAAAATAAAAATATAAGTGTTACTTATAGCGGGATTCCTTAACCAGTCTCTAGTCTCTATTTGAGACATTTTGTGGTAAATCTCAATTTGTGACTAGTTACTTTTCACTAAACAGTCTCTAGCTTTAGTCTCAAAATATTGCCTCAAATTTGAGACCTGGTAGTTAGCAAGTCACAAAACCAAAAAGAACTTTTGTCTGCCCTTTTGAATATACCGAATAGAGATCACCATAGATACTAATCGATTGTCGTTTTTTTATATTTTATAAGCAACTCAAACACGAAAAGGTTAAAAATAAATAAATTTTGCATAAATTTCGTTAATATTATGAAACAAAGTCAATATATATTTTTATTTTTATTGATAATTATGTTTTTTGACTATGTTATAGAAAATTTAATATTTGTTATCGACATATTTATTTTCATTCAAGTATAAAAACATCTGTGAATAATGAAATGTAATAGAGTTTGTGACTATCACTTACAGAATAGCAAAATCGTCTCAAGTCTCAGAAATTGTCTCTGTCAAATTTAGAGACTTGATACTGTATCACAGTACAGAATCGCACGGTTAAAGTTGGATTTATTAGTCAGTACTTACTAACGTAACAACTAAAATCTGGCAACAGCTGCTCGAACATGTTTTTGTGAATTTACTTCTTCTCTGTCATAGCCTCATCTACATATACTCCAATGTTATGTTATTCTACTAAGTATACAGAAGTTTTTAACAGAGATACGGTCGAACAAAAGTTTGAGAACAGCTAGCCAGGATACAATAAATGTTGAAGCAAATTCCATTATGTGTCGGTCACTTGTTTCCAAAGTTCTACTAATACTGTTCAAATAAATGTTGATACCATTATTTTCTTCAAGATAGTCATTGAATATTATTTTAAGTACATCCCGATATAAAAAAAATATTTCATGAAAAATATTTCCAACATATTCCCTTGATTTTACGGTGACTCGAACTTTTTTGTGGTTTATAATGCTTTCGCCTTTAACGGCACTTATGAACGTTCACAACATTCACTCTCATTTATACTCATAACACATTCATACGGCATTTAGTAAACAACTTCCTCTCATATTCCCTTCAAAATACCGCCCATCATATAAACACAAGATCAAGTTTCTACCTGGAAGAATGAAAAAAAAATAAACATTCGTAATTTTCAGTACCCGTAAGCTCGGGGTCAATTTATTAGTATATGATGAAGATATTTCTTATAAAAAGTAATTTGAGATAAAATGTATATAAAATGTTAGTAGCCGGAATAATGAATGCCATCTCCAACTAAAAAGGAATCTCTTGAAATTCTTGCGTTTTTTAAAATCAAGCATAAATAAACAAAACATGTTTCGTGATTCGAAGTAAAATTGAAACAAGTTCCACATTTCTCAAAACTGGGCCAAATACGCTGTTAAATATACAACCAGAAAGCGTTTATTTATAATAAATGCAGCTGGCAGCATACTTCCATTCTCTCACCAAATTTATGCACCAATTTCCACTCTAAAAGCCAAAACTGAAAATTTGGGACAGAGAAAGGAAACATTCATAAGCAACTAGAAAAATATGTGCTTGTCAAGTAATTTGAATGCTTACTTGTATTACTCTCTGTTTGTTTTACGCAAATTTCACGCATTTAACCGAGTTTAATTGAGTTTATGGATCATAAACTTCAAATAATATAGTAAATAGCAAAGGACCTGTCCCATAATAAATGTTTACTCGTATTTATGCTTTTTTGTTGCTTTGTCGTTAACGAAATGACAATGAAAGCAATCGAAATGAAGTTAAACGAATTATTATGTGGAAAGCAGATAGAACTGAATTTAAATAAGAAACGTAAGCAAAACTCGTAAAATTTAATTAACGCTCGGGTGGGTAAAAATACACCTTTACACTAACGCATACTCACACATTCCAATTATCAAATGAAAAGTGGTTGCAATAAAACCCCTGATATATTGCACCTACATAAATATGTTACATAAATCTCAAGAGTTTGAAAGAGAGTAAAGAGAGCATAATTCTGGGCGTTCAAAATGGCAAGGCAAATTTAAAAGAAAGCGGTGGAGTTTTGGAGTCTTTGGGACAGAAATAAATCTACATTGTGGGAGTTGTCGTCCTGATCTAGTTTTCTAATGTGCTATTTTCAATTCGTCAAATTCAATAACATTCGCAGTCCAATCATTGCTGAAATTGCTTAATCCTTGACTGCATCTTCCGATGAGAGATAATCTAATGCGTCCAAGAATATTTACAACTTAATGGTTCACCATAAATTATGACAAACTTAGTCGCCGAAACTTCCGAATTATATTGGACGAAACTAAGATCAACAAAAACAAAAGCTACGAACCTCGTGGCACCAGAGAGGTTTTGTGCAGCAGTCATCAAACCATCTCCCGCAGTTTTAACTGGTCTTTAATTGGAATTACATACTCTTCGGA
The DNA here is from genome assembly GCF_001853355.1 of Bactrocera latifrons. Lineage (NCBI taxonomy): Eukaryota > Metazoa > Arthropoda > Insecta > Diptera > Tephritidae > Bactrocera > Bactrocera latifrons. The sequence continues at coordinate 1,398,743 of NW_017537379.1, read as the reverse complement.
GATGACGCTTTAGGCAAAGTGAACATTGCAGAAGACTGAAGTCTTCCCACGCTTTTTCTCTCCTATTTCACTTTTCCTCAGGCTCAAAACTGAAGGCAGTACTAGCTCCGTACCTTGCTCAATTTTAATGCTAGTGCTGGTCATTTTCTAATTTTATCAAGATCTCTCCTATCAAAATTATTCAAAATAGTGGTAAGGGAATTGAATAACGATGCACAATTAAGCATTCGCTGACCTGACCCCGCTCTGAAGCCGCACTGCATGTGGTGCTCACATGTGCTTGGTGTTGTGGCTCGTTTGGTCACCCCTTTCAATGCTGTTATTGTTACTCTTTTATGCTTGTTTACTATATTTACTATTGCTTTTTTCTTTTTGTTGTGTTCTTGTTTATTATTTCTCGTTTTTGTTTGCTTTGTTTTGTATTTCATTGTAATTATGTACGTTCTGGTGCTGCGATCTCATTATTAACGCTTAGCTGGCCACCTGTGCGCGTCGTGCATATTCCTCTTCTCTAGCCCTCTGCGATGTGTCCAATATGGGAACCTTATGTGATTTGCTCAACTTGGATGTTAGGACTTTTACTGTCGTTTGTTTACAAAGCGTTGACAACTTTATTCAAATTACAATAGTTCTCTCATTCTTTGGTTCGGTTCCATTAAAAAACTGTATATCTATTAGGCGGATGGAGTCATGTGTAGAAGTTCACGCAAGTGAGGTAAGCTCTCTGATTGCCTTTCACTTGAGAGTGGCCAGAAGTGTCCTTGGTTTGGAACCCGCCACATCAAAAACGCCCTCAAAGAAAACGAAATATTGAATATTCCATCAGAATTTTCAGTTGGGTTTCAGGACCGATCTCCGGCGGAATAAATCACGAATATCAAACTCTGGCGATAATAAGCGTGTTTTATTTGACCAGGAAATTAAACTATTATCTTAATTTCTTCAAAAGACTTAGCCAATATAATTATGTTGGCTTGTCATAAGCTATCATAGCTTGTAGATCGAATTAGAGGCATTGCCAGTTCATCGCTCTTAGCAAGGTTTTTCCCAAAAAAAGAAAGTAGTTGGCAAAGCGAGAAACCTTATTTGGACATATGAAAATGTAAACAAACCAAAATTACATATTTTTTAGATGAGTATTGAGTTAAAATTAAGGCAAATAAGAACACTTCTTTTCAGTTTTTGTATTCTAAACTTCAAATGAATAATATGCATATATTGTGTAGTTTATTAATATTCCGTTCACAAGTTTGAAATTTCAAACTAAATTGAATATCAGCTAATTGCTCTGTCCGCATTGCCAACACAGTTTATTTAACCGAACATATGTATGAAATAAGCTAAGTGCGGGTTATTTGTCCATGATTTAGTTATTAGCTTATGATGGGCAAATAAAACACGGCTAGTGATACCAATAATTAATAGGAATGGCACAAGAGACCTTCATATAGATCAAGGATGTTTCAATGTCATAGCACATATACTATTTTCGCTACATTCTCCGACAGTGTAAAACCACTTAAACGGATTATATTACCTCCTTCATATTACTGTTATGATGAAAATTACTAAAAGTAGATATCACACGAAGTAAATATGTCCAAAGCATTAAATGCCACATACTATATACCAGTTACAACATATTCTCAATATATGAATTTTTAACTGCCGGCTTTATATCGTAAAAGTTCTGAACGCTATCTATCTATGCAAAACTAGGTGAACTTATAATATTAGTTATATTTACTACAGTTTAGTGCAGAAAATGTGAAGTACAGAAAATCGTAAAAATTACATTTAGCCGCTTCGATGGAATTTATCGAATATATTGCGTAGTCGAAAAAGTATTTTCGTATTTTGTCAGTACGATGAGACGATGCTAACGAACTTAACATTCATCATCAAACGGTTTTGAACCAAAGTCTGCAAAAAGAAGCTCGATGTTTGGGTACCACATGAGTTGTCTGTGAAAAATTTGATCGACCGAATTAACATGTGCGATTCTTTGCTGAGACGAAATGAAATCGAACTATTAGACGTGATGGTAACAGGAGACCAAAAGTGGATATACAATAATGTGCGAAAAAGATCAGGGTGGATCATGGATCCAAGCGTGGTGAAGCTCAACAAATGGTCGCAAAGCCAGGATTGACGCCTCGAAAGTGATGCTGAGTACTTAGCCTTGGAAAGGAACAATCTACTATGAGCTGCTCCAGCCTGGTCGAACTGATCAACAGAAAAAGCTTTGTCTTCCATCAGGACAACGCACCATATAGCCTTGACCCTGCACCATCGGATCACCATTTGTTTCGTTCAATGCAGAACTCCCTTTGTACAAAAGTTGTCCTAAAAGTTGTCTGTCAATTAAAAGACCACGTCTGTGGTGTATAACCGTCTGTCACAAAATAGACTGCTTCTTTATTCAATACCTCCTTAAATATACATATGTATAACGGATTCTAGAATCACGCCACATGATACATATGCACATACTTATATGTATGTCTATAGTTACATATTTAAATTCACTAAATTAGAGTGAAACTAGTCTACGAATACAAGGCTAAAGGCTTGTGTCCGCTAATCATAGTGATCATTCAGCAATCAGCTGACTGGTATTGGTTTGTGTCCTGACTAATTATGCGCAGGACTGCATTTGACCGAACTTAAATCTTGAACACCCTTAATGGAGTAAAGTTGGCTTCAAGGGAAGCCTGTGAAAATTACTTATCGCAGTTTTTCGCCGAAAAACCAGAAAAACTTCACACTGATGGAATAATGTCTCTAGCGGAAGAATAGCAAAAAGAGGTCGACCAAAATGGTACATATTTGATTCATTAAAGTTCAATATAAATATTAAAAAAAAAAATAAGTTTTAGTTTGATTAGAAATACGAAAAGACTTTTTCGGCTACCAGATATATTTCATTTGCGTTAATTAAGTTCATTTTAATATAAATAGAAAAATAAATATAAAATGTATTAGTGAAACTATGTGAGTACACTTAAAATTAGTGAAGGGATTATTAAAAACCTTACAAATATGTTTATTTTGTTTATTTGAGGTCAGCAATACAAACAACTTAAAAGAAAAGTTTTAATTGTCTTAACTCTAACCCAAAAGCTATCTACAAGAATCTGTAGAAATGGGCTTGATGTCTTTTTGCAAACCCCCAAGCTATGAAAATTTTGGATATGTAGGTTTTCGTTTAATGTTTAAAATTTCGTTTTTGGTCAAAAAGTGGCGTACTCCGATATATTGATTAGTTCTTGATTAATATAAATACATAAAAATTAATCAGATATTTAGATCAGAATATAATTGTGTTTTTTGGGAAGTATGCGTAGTTACAGTTCGATTTCGCACATTTCAAATTAATAATCCCCCGGACAAAGATTGGTTGAAAGGTTTTTCGTATCCTCTCACGTATAAAACCCACTTTTAACACACAGGCATATTGTTTATCAGAAAAGGAAATACTTAAAATTTCTATAACACATCCCATAAAGTGATTGATATTTTCGTTAAATGGTTCATTGTAAGAACTGGTGTCCGCAAATTCGGTATCTGATGGTTTTACCAGTTGTAGTCCGATGTTGACAAGTTTTGGTCATAAGGTCGCCTAGTTTAAGTGAACTATTTTATCATGATACATACATTATTGCCTTGCTTGTATACTGAAAAGTGAAGGAATCCGTGATTGTAGTCTGATTTCGCTCATTTTTGCACTGCTATATAGGAATGTGAGTCAATTTTGTTCTCCTAACTGTTATTTGTATCACTTAATTCGACTTAGTTATAGGTCGAACTGAGAGGAAAAGTTGGTAGATGGGTGTAATCAGACCTCTGCCACACGCCCAAAACACCTTTAAACGAAACCCTATAAAGTGCCACACCTTGGCCATAACCTGTGTGCTAAAACTTTTCAAAAATAGGCGTGGCGCTGCTGTCTAATAAGTTTAATGTACATGTCTCCTGAACCACTAATGATATAATAACAAAATTCACTTAAGAAGCACTGTAAAATGTATGAAGTTGTTTATCTCACAACTTAATCCAGGAACATTAAATTTTACACCTGGAAAGATATAAGAGGATTAGGAGCTGGGGACACCGGCCACATTTCGATGAAAAGCTATATCTCCCGAATTACTCCACCGTAGTGCGAAAACATCCGAAATCGGACAACCACGCCGACTTCCCATTCTTTCACTTGGCAGAATGCCAATTTGCGGACCAAAACTATTCCAGATATCGAATTTGTGGACATAATTTCTCACAACGAACCAAAGAAAAATATGTATTGGCAAGTCTGTGGGATATATTATGGTATTTCGGAGAGAATTTTTTCTATTAATAGTATATCTGTGTACTATAAATGGGTTCTCTCGGGTCAATACTTCTCTTAGTCACCATATACCTAAGAGCAAGATTTTCGAACTTCCACTTGATCAAATATCGGAAAATACATAGGTGAGTTATAGTATATAGTTTTAAGAATTGAGGGAGCGTGTTTTTCTAATAACGGTGACTTGTGTTCGGTTACATCCGAACTTAGCCTTTTCTTTTTTGTTTTAAATAAAAATTTGCTAATACCTAAAAGTGAAAACAGCTGTCCTGTGAAAGTTCGACAAATTCATTGTTAATTTTAGAGAGTTTTGGAAAGTATTCTCCTGAAAGTTATGAATCTCTTTTGAAATCATTCCTTTAGGGACAAAGCGTATGCATACTTATATTAAAATATCGAATATTAAAACAAATATACATAGCTGTAAATGTACAGTATGTCGGCCATCATCCTCCAAATATACATACATACATTGCTGCCATAGTGGTTGCTTTGTCTATGCTTACCCCATTCATTTCCACTTTGAGTCTTTGAAGTTCATTAAATTTCATTTAAATGCTAAAATCCACTGTCAACATTAATTACTGTAATTTTATGCATGTAAAATGACTAAACGAATAAAAGCTTCTCATAACTTCACGGAGTGTTAATGCAAAGTGTAATCTGATAAGTAAACAGAGGTACATTTGTTACTACTTGTATTTTGGGTATACTTTGTCTATTTAAGTTCAACAGTGTGTAGAAGAAGAAGAAGTGTGTTATGAAAGGATTTACATTACTTTCTGAAATTTATATTTAATATTACTACCCGTAAATATTTATTTTAGGGACATACATACATATACATATGTATGTCTGCCGATTTATTCTTTTAGCTAATTTTCTGAATTGAGAACTTCCAAACTGAAATCTTCTAATTTCACCCATAGTTATAGATTTGAATTCTTAAAGCCCTATAGTTTCTTTACAAGATATTTGGTCAAGATTTTGAGAGTAAAATGCACAAGAGATGTGCCACTGTTTCCCTAGCGCCTTGCTCTTAACATTTCCTGCAGTTCGATTCTGCAATCATGTGCCGCCCCAGACTGTGACTAATGAGTATTTCAATAATGTTCTTATAGTCCCTTTAATCGGGTACCAGTAGGAGCTTTGTATATTTCCGATATACCAGTTTGCACTTACTTTTGCAGTTTTGCAACGGTCCATCCCGTTTTAATTTTTCTTCCCATGCTCATATTCAGATCTTTGCAAAGACAACACATGGACCTGGCACCCAATCCACTGTTACCTTGCTTCCCAAGGCACTTCTTGCCTCTAATCGCAGACTTGATTTCAGTCCACGTAGATGTTAAGTGTGAAGTTACCTGCTGATGCATTAGTGGATAGATTCACGGATTTCCCCACACACATGATCTTTGCTTGAAATACTTATATTGCAGTTGTCCGGCAGCTTAGAAGGCTACGTTATGATTCACTTAAGGGACAGCAGAAAAACTTTTTTTTTTTGTTTTATACTCCATCTAGTTCAATAAAATATGGTTGTATAAGTACGTACAATATACAAAAGAAATACTAAAATGCTGATTGGATTGATTTTGAGCCGTACACAAAGTTCCATTGGTGACATCATTAGCGGCAATAATACAGTCCTTTTTTCGATTTCGGAACGTTCTAAATCTTGTAGTTACGAGTGCTTTTGGAAACATTGGATCGGAACTGAAAACAATCTTATAAAAACATGATTGGTATCCAATTTTGTCGAGCGGTACAATATGCGGTAAGTCGTTGGCGAGCAAGAAGCGCTAGGCATAATTGGGGACCCTGCAAAACATTGAAGATAGTGGAAACAAGTTTGGAAAACGAAAAATAAACGAAAGTAATAATTTATACATAAACTGAGACATATTTTCTTTTTTTTCTTATTTCAGGTAGGAGAGTCGACCGACATTGCCCTAACAATATTAAATGAGCCGAGGTGCTCATACCTAGATTTGATTAACAAGTTGTGGATTGGAAGAAACATGTTGAAAGCATGTACTAAATACTTATCCGACCATGGTGTAGAATTATCGAAAAGTCAAACACAGAGATCCTGACAATCACCTTGTTACACAGGACGGAACTCACACTCAAGGAATAGAGTCAAAGTGGCGCGTTATCGGAAGATGTTTTATAAATGACATATGAATATAATATCTTTTTTATTTTTATTAAAATGGAAAACAAATGTTTCATTAAATTTTAGTGCGTATTTGGCGTCTGTATTATACCACTGAATCTTGATTATTTCTATAGTATAGTTCATGATTAAAAGAAGGATTTAGAAAGAAAGAAATTTTTGGCAACGGTGCAACAAAACAGTTGCACTCCTACACTTTTATATACGATTGCATTGAAATTATGAGAAAATATTCTAGATACATATGTATATCACAATATTTCAAAAAACTAACAGGAATTTAAAATTTAGAAACTTCAAAAGACACGTAACCCCTTAAAGCTTTTCTTCTTGATTCACTTATGAATAGAATATGTTGCCAAATATTTCTAAAATAATTCCTATATTTTAGCCTTGTCTCCAAGTGTTCACGAGTCAATTCGTTTTTAAATGAGATCAAACTTTAATTTTTTCTCAACTAACATATCTAAAAATTTAAATTCTATTTAAAAGTAATTCGACATCTGGGGTTCGTGTTTATTGTCATCTGCATCATAGCATTCCTTGTAGTTGAATTATTTCTCTTAGATATTGAGGTATTGAGAATTCAGAGCAATATTTCTTATCTCCGTGGTTTGGTTGATTTTACCGAACACGAGGAAATGTAATATGTATGATGGCGGCACCGCGAATATTTATAAACACATATTGTTTGCATTGCTTCATTGAGTTCACTTCGCATTGAAATAGGAAACCTTAAAACTCAGTGGCTATTATCTCCGTTTGAGACAACATAATGAAGAACATTCACTGCAATTGGAAGAAACCTGTTTTTTTTTTTTTTTTGCGATATGGATTCATAAGGTATAATATAATTTCCCATTCGTCTTCGGATCATGAAAATGAAAAATTATTGGAAATTGTTGTACGTATGTAAATATGAACACAGTCTACATTTTCGACAAATTTTAATGGTGTATAACATTTTTCAACAGGCTTATATGTCAGAAACTAAAAGGTTACTATAGTATTAGGATTCAATATTTATGATCATTCATCATGTTTTAATACACTTCAAGTTTGATTTCATGCCTTGGAGGACTGTGTGCAGAGGTAAATAAGAGTGAACTTTCGCCCCCGCAATTAATTACTGCCGACCTTAATACTTTCAACTTTTTCGTCTCTCACGAGTGAAGTAACGCTAAATACTTGAAACCTTCTTCTTTTTCTTCTTGATTGGCGTAGTCACCGCTTACGCGATTATAGCCGAGTTAACAACAGCGCGCCAGTCGTTTCTTCTTTTCGCTACGTGGCGCCACTTAGATATTCCAAGTGAAGCCAGGTCCTTTTCCACTTGGTCCTTCCAACAGAGTGGAGGTCTTCCTCTGCTTCCCCCGGCGGGTACTGCCTCGAATACTTTCAGAGCTGACCATACATCTTTCGCAGAACTTTTCTCTCGAAACCTCGCAACGTCAACTCATCCGTTGTTGATATCGTCCAAGCCTCTGCACCATATAGCAGGACGGGAATTATGAGTGACTTATTGAGTTTGGTGTTTGTTTRTCGAGAGAGAACTTTGCTTCTCAATTGCCTACTCAGTCCGAAGTAGCACCTGTTGGCAAGAGTTATCCTGCGTTGGATTTCTAGGCTGACATTGTTGGTGGTGTTTACGCTGGTTCCAAGATAGACGAAATTATCTACAACTTCAAAGTTATGACTGTCAACAGTGATGCGAGTGCCAAGTTGCGAGTGCGACGACTGTTTGAATGATGACAGGAGATATTTCGTTGCCCTCGTTCACTGCCAGACCCATTTGTGTTGCTTTCTTGTCCAGTCTGGAGAAAGCAGAACTAACGGCGCGGGTGTTGAGGCCGATGATATCAATGTCATCGGCATACGCCAGCATCCTTACACTCTTATAGAAGATGGTACCTTCGCTATTTAGTTCTGCAGCTCGAACTATTTTCTCCAGAAGTAGGTTGGAAAGAGGTTGAGGATTGGGCATAGCACACTTAAGTTCCAATCGTTGGGCATGCTTTCGTCCGATCATATTTTACAAAGAAGGAGGATGGAGTCATGTGTAGAAGTTCACGCAAGTGAGGAAAGTTTTCTGATCGCCATTCACTTGGGAGTGGCCAGAAACGATTCTTTTACATATGACTCAAGCAGCTCACGACTTCCGGTCCTTGACCAAGTATCCTCTGGGTAGCCTATGAACATCCGTTTGAAGGCGAGCTAAAGTGGGAAGGCGAAACATTCCCTGCATAGGGTTGTGCGCCCCAATGACAACGCAACAACAGCCTCGGAAATACTTGAAACCATTCCTTAAAAAAAATCTCTTCTGAAAAAGATTTTAAAATTTTCACTGTTTCAAATAGAAATTGGCAATCTCCGGATATATGAAAGTTGAACTCGTTTTCGAAAGCATACCTCTACCTCTCGTTTAACCGCATTAATCGCTAAAGTCAACAAAAACACAAAAAAGAGAAAATGGCACGAACATAATTAATTAAAGCGTTTATGTTGAACAGCATGAAAAGCGCTTTACTTAAGCGGAAGAACAAATAAACCCACTAGTTTAAATAATTTTTAAATGCGTTATACGAAGACAACAACAACCCCAACAATGAGCTAACAAGACCATGTCAAAAGCGGAAAGCAATTGTAATACGAGTAACGGACATAGGAAAACCAACAATAAATAATGTAAATAAAATGTACTCAAACCGCGTGAATTTACGCGCCCTCAGCGCAACTCTCGCTTGTCACGATTAAACCCATTACAGTCGAACAAAAGGTGCTTTTAACCTACATACTATTTAGTGCGACTCTTGCTCCGGCTCCAAAGTAGAAAGGAAACTCTTACTGCTGGCTTCGCTCACCCAACCAACCGCTCAACCACCCACTTGTTACCAAGCAGCCTATGGGCCCACAAGCCTTTCGTTAGACATCCACTCCACCGACCATACTTAGGGTCGTGTAAACGACAACTTTTTACTCAAATTTAATCTCATTATGCGCTTAAGCCAAAATAACAACAAGACCGACGCATACAAATTATTTACTGTTTGACAACAACTACAAAACCTACTACTGCAAGCACACACGAGTACCTGCCACACAGCGAACTTAGAGCATAAGGAATCAGAAGAGGTCAGAAGGAGTTGTGGAAATGGGTGAAGCGCTGAGTACAGCACCAAAAATTTGCATATGGTAAAAGGTTACATGCGATTACACTAGTGCGCTTTGAGTGTTTGCCGGCCGCAGGGAGGTATTTGTGCACTCCTTGGAGAGTTCATAATCCCTTCAAAACATTGACTATCACTTTTGTACGACAAGAAACAGACGACAATAGACAAATATGAATGCGAACTATCATTGCGAATGATAGTGTCAATTAACTATCTAAAGGGGTCCGAAGCGTTGGGAATCAGTTGAAGATGCCTGGGTTGGAAAGCGCTCAAACATATGTTGTATGAAATCTTATAAAATCTAGATATATATATATTTAAAATTTCTATGATTTTTCATTGACACGAAGAATAAGTTAGATTCATAAAATATATACCTCATAAATAAGTAATTTGAATAATGCATACTTTCCCACTTTAGATTCGGTGCTTTAGGAGCAGTCATCCGGATGCATGTCAATTGATAGCTATTGTGTAGCGATGGTGCTATGTTTTATCCATTGTCAAATGTCGGGTCATTGCTGCGAAATTTATTTATCAACTTTATTTTTTTATTTATCAAACTTCAAAATTAATGTATTTATTTAACTTCAAAATGCGGGGGCTCTGTTGAAGAGATCCGCAGATATAGTAACGATAAGAAACATCAACAAATTAAAAAAAAAAATAAAAATTAAATAACTTCAACTTCGTAAAGAATCTTTTCAGTGTCTTGTGACCAGTGAACGGTCATTCGTCGGAAGCATCTAATTTATTTAAACGGGTTAGAAACACTTGAAAATGCAAAGATATTGAGTACACTCATTACGGTCATTATTTTCTATTTCTTGTGAGAATTAAGCTTTGGCAAATGCCATATAGTGTCGATATCATAGATATAAGTAATTTTGAGTTTCGATATTATTGATAAACGAGTTCAATAGTCTAAGCTTTTCAGATTTTTCTTATTACTTGTTCTTATAAATCGCATTAGCTTACGTAATATTTAAAAATATTTTAAGTGCAAACTCCTGGAAGAGAAACTGTATTGGTTGTTTATCTCAGTTTTTATAGCAAAAGTAATCATTATAATGGCAAAATTTAGCAATTTTATAATGTTGAAATATGGCTAATATCGCCGTGTTCATACTCTCTCCTGTCCTAATATACTATACAATAGCTTTTAATTATTTCCACGTCAATTATATCCACCCACTTGCCGGGACATTGTGCTCGTTTATGGAGGTGAATCGCATTTAAGGCTAAATATGCAGGTGTGGGATATGACACGTGCAACGGGCATTCGTCCGCGTGACGAAAAGCACCTCAGGCACGTGGCGAAACATTTCATTTAAGCAATGACATTAGTGGTTCCAGGCGCCAGCATCCACGTCGCAGCTGCTCAGTTTGTGCACAGTTCGTCTGAAACCACACTATTTTAATATAATTGAAAATGTTTACGTGAAGCTCAAGAGAAAATGAATTTAAATTTAATCTTACCGAGTATTTGCGTTTAACGATTTAAAAAAGAAGAACAGTAAATTAAGCAATATAAAGTATAGCAATAGATATACTGGACAACAAAATTCATTTTAGAAATACATAATTATGTTTATACGGGAGGTGCATTGTCGTAATTGCTTAAAAGTTGATAAAAGTTGCTAGTGTCCTCTCAAAGAGATAAATCACGAATTATTTAAATACTATATTCAGAAAGTCACGATGCGCTGACAGTTTAGTTACAGATTTTATTTAGTTACAGATTCTTTTCGTTTTGAAAATTGTCAGAAAAAGAGATGTTGGGGACGTAGTTTATCTTGAATGAAGAAGAAAATCAAACAATAACGATGTCCGCCACTATTTCTTCTTTACTAAATTTAAAAGTGCTTTCTAATCCCCCCGATCGTTTTTCTGCAATGAAATTATATTTATTAACAAATAATTTGTGGAAAATGTGTAAAGGCTTAGTTAAAAAGTCAACAGTTTTTTATTTTTTATTAGTGAAGGTATGAGAACCTGAGTGTAGAGTGTAGTTACCCTTATTATAAAGCAGCAATTACGAATACATCTTTGACAAAGTCGCTATCCCTGGAAGTCTTACTTCGTTAAAACCAAACATAGAATTTTTCGAATTTCTCTTAAGTATAATCAAATTGTGCTTTTATCGATTTCCAATTCAACAAACACTCAAATGTTCGCTGCCGGTAACTCTCATTTGTATTGGCATATGATACTTTGAATCACTCCGCGATATATTGTCGGTCTAGAGCAAAACATACGGCGAATCATGATTTCATCAGTCGTCAACTGCAATGCGTGTTTTTGGTTTTGCCATTAATGGCACGCGTGACTGCAATTTTTAGTACCCTGGATTGCACTTAAATGTCAGCTAAACCGTATAAAAGCTCTTACAACAATGAAAATACGCACCAAACTCAGCAGAGAGCAGCACCTGCATTTGCATCAAAATTGCAATTGAAATTTAATGTGAACTGCAAATTGGCATGATTTAGTCAACGAACGATATTCGAGGTTCTGAAGGGACAAATATTACTTAAAGTCGGTATTTAACAAGTTCTTTGGAAACAAGTAAGGAATGGCTAAACTTGGACGAATCATGAGTGACGCAACATCCATTGTCCAATGGTTAGACCAGAAGCTACAAAGCCTTTCCATACCATCTTGATTTTGAAAATTTCATGTTAGTGGCGCATTTATTCAATGAGTTATTGCCCTTCAACGAAATCGTGATATGGTGGCGTGGTAATAATTTGATTTTACGCATTTGCACAAGTTCGGTTGAGTTAACTTCGGTGGTTTGGTGGTTTGGAAGAAATGTACATTTAACAATATGATATAGACTCAACCAAAGATAATAAATTTAATATTATATATCAGACCACAGATATCCTTTATATGCAGCGCTAAATCACATTATGTTTATGAAAAAGTTAAAATGTCACTTATAATATTATACGGTGATGGAATCAGCTGATACATGTTGTTTAACGTCAACCGAAATTTACAAATCCTTATATCTTTTATATGGTAGGGGAAGCAGTTTTGTCCCGACATTATCCATTTTTTTATTTCGATATATTATTACCATAAAAAATGCTCTATAAGTTGAATTAATAAACCTTGTAAACGGATCAAGAAGTAGATATAAAGTCAACCGGATGTTGGAAAAAACTTTTATCTAGTATATAGGGCCATGAATGGTGAAGGGTAAACTCGAGGGTATATTATTATCAGGAAAAGATACTCTACCAATTTCAATAATATGTCTCACAAATTGGCAGATACTTTCGGTAAAAGCTTAGCCACAGGCACTGGGGTCCACATTTTGAAGGCTAGAACAATTATGGTCAGATTTTAACAATCCGGGTGGATGTCTGTCTTTCCCGTTGTCCGTGCAAGCGGTAACGCCCACACAACGCCATTAATCGAAAACCTATAAAATGACATAATTAAGCACTAAAATACGGTGCTTTAAAATACTTAATAACATTTATAAATTTCGTTGAGTAAAAACTACTTTAATATTACTGCGAGGTTAGGTTAGGGTTTGGTAAATAGGGTGATATACATGACACTACTGGACTACTAGACGCTTGTCCATTGTGATGTCCAGAACTCGAAAGTACGAAAGGCAGCGAAGGTGAAAGTGTCAAGACGTTTCTACCTCCTTGCAACTTTGACAAGTTGCGTGAGGCAAAATGGGACAGAGTCCAACTATGACGCCTGTTTTCACAACCTCTGCGCACCTCTGTTGTCGAACACTAGGGTGGGTAGATTCCGGACTTTTTTCGATTCGGGATTTCTAATAGTGCGGAATAGTTGCCTTAGTACTTCCTGATTCCAATGCAACTTTCTCTTTTGAGATCGGATTGCATCTTCAACCCCAACTCCGGCCTTGAAATTTCGGAAATGTCTAAAATCGTGAAATTGTCCTCCTAGCACCTGAAATACGCATCCCATGGCAAATTGTATAAAACAAAAGTTATTTGTCACGTCATTTGCTACCGAAATGGTAGATCATGGCTGTAGGACGAACCGTTCTCGAGATACGAACGAAAATGCGGCGCGCCACAGCGCAAGGTGAGATCGGCTTGCGGCCACACTTCTTGACGTTGATTTCCCCGAGTGCTATCACTCACTTGTTTGTCTTCTACATTTCCACGAACTTCCATTTCGTGCCCTTTTCGAACACATAGATGGTGTCTCAAAGAGTCCAAATACATTCTCTGGCGACTTAGGTAAACTGCTCCCTGATTGTGAGAAGTTGCCTGTTGTCAAATTTGTAAGTTTTCCATCCTGCCAATTACCTTCTGAGGTTATTAATCCGACCCAACAGACACAGACCAAGCTTAGCTCTATAAAATATCAGAAGCTGTTATTTCCGGTCAATGCTCCTCCGATTTAGCGTCGATGCATCCAGGTAACATGTGCAAATCTCGCTTGTGCAAATAGAATTCTGAGATTATACATTTCTACTGACAAACCAACAAGGGAAATAAAGATTTTGATCAAGTACATACTTACAGTTTACTCACCTTTGTGGTTCTCAATAAGATTCAACAGTTCAATCAAAGATGGCTCGCGCCATTTCTGTGCTGCAATTCAAAGGTCGAGATACTTACCTGCTAAACTGCGCAAGGTTGTCGATTCATCCATTCAACAGAATGCTTTCTTTGTTGTTCCAGAAAACATTTTCCTTAGTATGATGACTGACGAACGGATAGAAGTCAGAARGTTGGCCCTTGACCGTCTTCTGGCAGCCAGAGAAGCAGAGTCTGACACTGTAAATGGAAGGGTTAGATGTMATANADYGCCAAAGCTGAATTTCAAAGCTAATAATTATTACGATATGATGGACTATTACCTTGACTGTTCCACCAGCTCTTTGTTCAGTTTCTAACGAAGAACTCATAAAAGGGCTGCCGGGTGACACTGCAGAGGTATGGAAATTTAGTGAATTCCCCTGTCACACCGTGGCAGTCGAGAGAACTGTCACACTCTTGACAGAGGCATCTTCTAAAGTTATTGGCCCCCAATCTCGTGATCGTTTTATACGCTCTACACTGAAATCTAGGCAGTAAGTGCCAAAGTTTAGTACAAAATCTGATTTTATCAATAAATTTGACACATTCAGACTAAAACAAGTCTGACATATGGTTGGTTGATGGGTGGGTTCTGGGTGACCAATCAGTAAGTACTAAGGCAACTTTTCTGCACTATTAGAAATCCCGAATCGAAAAAAGTCCGGAATCGACCCACCCTATCGAACACCCATCCTCTGCATCACTCTCTCCTCTAAGCTGGGCTTCCATAATAGTTTTCTATCAAGGATGAGGTACGTCGTTACAAAGCCCTCGTAATGAAATTATAGCAACCGCAGATAAAAGTTCGAATCCTATTACTTTTAACAATAATAATATGCAAGGAAGCTATGCAAATGTGGTGAAAGGCAACACTATACACATGCAACTGCCGCAAAATCCTCCAAACGGTATTGAAACTATGATTATAAATCTTACACAATTTATGTCTACCATGCAAAACATGATCCAAGATTTATTTGTGACTTAAACCTTAAGGCTATATACTGTCCACCTCGTTTTAAAATTCTTCTTCTTCTTGATTGGCGTAGACACCGCTTACGCGATTATAGCCGAGTTAACAACATCGCGCCAGTCGTTTCTTCTTTTCGCTACGTGGCGCCAATTAGATATTCCAAGTGAAGCCAGGTCCTTCTCCACTTGGTCCTTCCAACGGA
>NW_017537379.1:1376630-1380253 GCF_001853355.1 Bactrocera latifrons | reverse complement strand
TTTCTTACGTGGCGGGTCCCAAACCCAGCGCACAACCCTATGCAGGGAATGTTTCGCCTTCTCACTTTAGCTCACCTTCAAACGGATGTTCTTAGGCTACCCAGAGGATACTTGGTTAAGGACCGGAAGTCGTGAGCTGCTTGAGTCATATGTAAAAGAATCGTTTCTGGCCACTCCCACGTGAATGCCGATCAGAAAACTTTCCTCACTTGCGTGAACTTCTACACATGACTCCATCCTCCTTTAAAATTACAGATAGCGAATTTAAAGACTTTTTTAGAAAACAATATCCTTGAAATAATATCTCATGGTAAGCCGACATATTGGCCTAGTGATCGGAAGAAAATACCAAATTTAATTGATTGTGCTGTGATCAAAAATATAGATAAATCGCACATAGCAGCTGACACATGTACTGATCTTTCTTCTAATCACTCTCCTGTATCAATAAAGTTATGTGAACAATCCATATTCATTAATCGAAAAGTGTGTCTGACTTCTTTTAAAACAAATTGGCAAAAACATAAAAAATACGTGAGTAGCCACATTAATATTGCGTACAAAATAAATATGTTCAGGAAAAGATATTGACGAAAGCAAAAGAGAAATCAATGATATAATAACCAGCGCAGCTGTCTTAGCAACACCAAACAAAAACTATAAGCCGCTTCGCCCCAGAAAAATCACTAATTGAGATATAGAAAAGCTTGTAAATGAAAAGCGTGCCAGACGTGAATGTCAGATAAATCATTCCCCTTCCGCTCAGCTTCAGTTAAAATCTGCTGTACGTAAATTAAAAAAATGTGAGGAAGAATTGAACACCGAAATGTATACAAAAAAGCTGTGTCCAAATTCAAATAAGCAAAATTCCCTTTGGAAAGACCAAAAGTCCATGAAGCCACCAACTGACTCCAACATGCCTATACGAGACTTGGGTGGAAATTGGGCTCGAAGTGACAATTAAAAGGCTAATTGTTTTGCAATTCACCTAGAAAAGGTATTTCAACCTAATTTGCCAAAGAACAACTTTAAGCTGTCAATCTTATCGAACACAGCTAAAGAGTTGCTCGAGTCTTTTAAGACTTCACCTTCTGAAATTATTGGAATCATAAAGGAACTTAATCCAAAAAAGTCGCCGGGACATGATAATATTTCCCCAAAAATGCTAATTGAGTTACTAATTATTGCTGTAGAGATGCTCTCTTTGCTCTTCAATGCAATTCTTAGTTTCGGATACTATCCAATTTCATGGGAAAAGTCGCAGATTATCTTGACAGATAAATCTGGGAAAGGCTTAACACAGCCGTTCTTCTACCCAGTCTTTCTAAAATATTTGAAAAAGTATTACTATCAAAGATGTCTCCTTTCCTCCACGAAAATAATACGATAACAATGCACCAACATGGCACTAGTAAATAGAATTACTAGGAAAAAAGGAAAGCATTTGATCACAGGGAGTACTGTTCAGCAATATTTCTAGATGTAGCTCAGACGTTTGATAAGGTGGACACGAAGGCCTTTTATATAAGATTAAAAATATTCTACCATTAGAACTTTATAAAACATTGGAGTCTTATTTAAGTAATAGACAATTTATGAAGGTGAAAGTCTGAGACTTCATATCTCACAGGGAAGCGTTTTAGATCCTACTCTATACATCATATATATGTACAGCAGATCTTGCAACAGCTAACAATATATTAACTTCAACTTTTGCGGATGACACTATAGTGAGCCGTAAGAAATGCCACATAATAGCAGCAAGAAAATTAGCAGAGCATTTAAGTTCTGTCAAAGATTGGCTAGCGAACTTTCGTATAAATGTTAATGAACAGAAGTGTAAGCATGTTACATTTCCGCTTAGATCAAAAATGTATCTGGAGTAAAAATAAACAATAATTTAGTACCCCAAGCGAACGAAGTAATATATCCTGGTGTTCACCTAGATCAGGCCCGTCCAACATAATTTTGTGAAGGGCCAGGTTTATCATTTTCATAACCGTAGCGGGCCAAAATAAAAATAAAATTACCTTCAGTTTTGGTATATTTATTTATTTATAAAAAGCAACATCACATAAATCTTAAAATATTATTATTAATGTAACTATTGCCTTAGCATATAAAGATATTCTTATTCTTAAAATCTAATTAATGAGATGTCTGACATTTTTTCTGTTGGCAGAGCGCATCTTGTAGATAAGGTCTCCCAACGAATCAACTGCTTTTGTTCCAGCTGCTTTTCCAACAGCAAAAGCCTTTTTGTGTAAGCTAGAACGTGTTCGTATAACTGTGTGCATAGTTGGTCTTTCCCTTGCAGTTTCAGGTTAAGATCAGAAAGATATTTAGTTATATCAACCAGGAAAGCCAGATCAGCCAACCACTGCTCATCAGTGAGGAAAGTAATTTCTTGGTCTCTGTTGTCAAGAAAAATCTTTAAGTCGTCCACCAGGGAATAGAATCGTTTTAGTGTAGCTGCTCTGCTGAGCCAGCGATTGCGACTGAAGTACATATACAATGTCTTCGTGATCTGAACCGACATCAGCCAGAAAAGGCTGCAACTGTCTGTTGTTAAGCCCTCTTGCGCGTATAAAATAAACTGTCTGCACTACTTTATCCATCACGTGTTTCAGGTCTAGAACTTTTGCACATAGCTGTTCTTGGTGAATAATACAATGATGCTGCATGATTGTATGTGTGATGCTATTACGCATCAAAGCCGTTTCTCTTCCTTGTCATTGCAGGCGYACCAAAGATTTTCTGTTTGAAGTTCATATTTTTCTATACAACTTTTAACTTCTTCGTGGATGTCTTGTCCAGTGGTTGTATCTTTCATTGAACGCAAATCTAACAATTCCTCGATAACGGTATAGTCTTCGGATACTCCTCTCACAAAACTGCCAACTGGGCTGTATCTGACATATCAGTACTTTCGTCGAGCGCTAAACACTCGCTAAAAAACACATTTCTGCAATTGAGTTTTTAAAGACTACTCAATATCGTTGGCCATGAAATCATATTTTCTTGCTATGGTTTGATGTGACAAACTTATATTTTTATACTCTCGCAACAAAGTTGCTAAAGAGAGTATTATAGTTTTGTTGACATAACGGTTGTTTGTAAGTCCTAAAACTAAAAGAGTCAGATATAGGGTTATATATACCAAAGTAATCAGGGTGACGAATAGAGTTGAAATCCGGATGTCTGTCTGTCCGTCCGTCCGTGCAAGCTGTAACTTGAGAAAAAATTGAGATATCATAATGCAACTTGGTACACGTATTTCTTGGCTCCATAAGAAGGTTAAATTCGAAGATGGGCAAAATCGGCCCACTTCCACGCCCACAAAATGGCGGAAACCGAAAACCTATAAAGTGTCATAACTAAGCCATAAAAAAGATATTAAAATGAAATTTGGCACAAAGGATCGCATTAGGGAGGGGCATATTTGGACGTAATTTTTTTTGGAAAAGTGGCCGTGGCGCCGCCCCCTACTAACCTTTTTGTATATATCTCGAAAACTACTATAGCTATGTCAAGCAAACTGTACACGGTCGTTTCTTTTAGGCATTTCCATATACAGTTCAAAAATGGAAGAAATCGGATAATAACCACGCCCACCTCCCATA
>NW_017537379.1:1323926-1376565 GCF_001853355.1 Bactrocera latifrons | reverse complement strand
ACTAAAAGTGCGTTAACCGACTAAAAAAAACGTCAGAAACACTAAATTTTACGGAAGAAATATCAGAAGGAAGCTGCACGCAGCCTTTTTTTAACAATTGAAAATGGGTGTGGCGTCGCCCACTTATGGACCAAAAACCATATCTCAGGAGCTACTCCACCGATTTCAATGAAATTCGGTATGTAATATTTTCTTAACACCCTGATGACATGTAGCAAATATGGGTGAAATCGGTTCACAACCACGCCTGAAGTCTCGATTATCACTTTATCATGCGAGAGTATGAAATGTTCGGTGACACCCGAACTTAGCCCTTCCTTACTTGTTTTGTTTTCTTTTTGTACATGTACGCGTTTTGCTTGATATACTCATGAGATTTAAACCAATTTGTAGGCACTTGCAAAGTACAGTACTTTATAGGTACTCTCTGTTATCAACTACTTATTTTATTTACTGCAGGGAGCGCTGTTTTACTTGCAATAGAGTAAGTTTGTTAATTGACACACACACATGTAGATATATAGAAGCAAACCTATACAACTGGGATGCCCAAAGACTCTAAGAGATGGCGGGCCGGATGGTGGCCCGGGGGCCGTATGTTGGACAGGCCTGACCTAAATAGACGGCTCAAGTGGAGAAAACACATCCCTGGTAAAATAATATGTACATATGTAAATTAGAGCTGCAAATTTATATTGATTTTCAAATAAAAACTCTAAACTTAGCTTCGACAACAAATTGCTTTTATATAATGCGGTCATAAAGCCGATTTGGATGTATGGCATTCAACTGTGGGGTACGACCTGTGCAACTAATATTGATATATTACAAAGGTTCCAATCGAAATGCTTCGAACAAGTAATTGTTCATGGTACATGCGTTACGAAAATGTCCATAAAGGCCTTGGTATTCCTATTATCAAAACTCCGAGATCGCCTAAACCCTTTGGCTAATGCTTTGGTACATTCCTGCGATTAAACACGGCTTAAAAGAAAAGATATGCCTGTGTATTAAAGAGCGACGTATCCCCAAAACAGCTCGATCACTTGCTTGAGCCTGACTATTTGATGCCTAAAATTTAAGTTCGTGATCTCGGCGACATTTGGTTTCCACAAGACGATGCCACTTCAGACACATCGCGTCAACAATGGATTTATGGAAAGAACACTACGGTGAGCAGATAATTTCACATTTTGGGCCGGTCGATTGGCCACCAAGATCATGTGATATTACACCATTACACTTTTTTCTGTGTGGATATGTAAAGTCTAAAGTAAAAGAGCACAATCCCGCATCGATGCAGGCCTTTGCACAATAACCCTTTATAAGATGTGAAAGGTTCGTTTGAAATGAACGCTTCGCATTCAGAAGAAAGCTCTTAGCGGCCTTCTGCATGAATACCCCTTTTACCTGTTTATATTATCGCTAATAGCATTTACTTTTTCTAGATCATGGAAATATTTCTCTCCACAAAATCCTTTTATTGTTAAAAAAAACAAAAATGAGGAATGTGTATTTCCATTTTATTATGGTTGACAACAAAAAACAAACAGCCTCAACAACCACCACTGTGCAAAAAAGTCATAATGAATGACAGTTCCGAGCGGCAATTAGTTAAAAGCCACCAACAGCCGCGACATGGTAACAAAAACAAATCGAAATAGCCGTTGGCCAACTGAGCTGGCGTGTAATTGCAATGCAGCTTTTCGCACCATTTCACTTCGCACTCTTGCTGCGCGTCTCTGCGCTTTGCTGTTCGGCATGTGTCAAAAATGAAGTTATTAAGAGCCAACGCCACGTGTATACGCACACACATACATATGCAGTCGGCAGCAGTTTGAGTTGGCAAAAATGATTAACTGCGAGTATATAAAGAATTTAGCGGCGTTGAAAATGTGGAAGATGCAAAATGTGCCGAGCGCCTAAGGCATTCGAATGCCGACAATTGTGCACTTGACGGGCCATGAAAGCAATCGAGACAGATGCCTCCCCACATAAATGGTCGGCACTTGTGTGACAGCATGGGCTAGTGGCTTGTAAGTGAAGGAATGAAGGCGTGAATGTCAATCAAAATCGGAAGTGGCACCAGCGACTGCAAGTGTGGCACCGCTTACAGTGTTCACGATAAACTGAAAAATATGGAAAATTGTTATTGCCGCCGAAATTTATTTAAAAAGGTTACGAATTAACATTGCGAAATGGACCGCCTTATGAAAACACTATTCAATTTCTAATATTTCCAGCATTTTATGTTTTAAATGTATCTTTATTTTAATAATTAAAACTTAATTCACACCTCGGAAATGTGAAGAATATTTTTATCTGAAAAGAAATAAAAAAAAAATGGATTTCTTGTCAAACCACTTTTCAACAAAGTTTAGAATACCTGCATATGCACATATATATGTGAATCCCACTCTCGAAGATTAATAAGCTCTAATCCACTTAATAGCGGAATTTGGCGAGTAATGAAAGACCAGAAAGTTTATTCCAAATTTGGTTGTGCCTGATTTTGAAAGCTGGACTCCCCTTGGAAAATTGTATTAAACGTCTTCGATTCACTATCTTTCAGTTATGCTACCTATTTAAACAAATTACATGTACAGTTGCATCAAAGGAGTAAACTTAAATTAGTCCAAGATTCCGATAAGATTATGCCAGTTAATTTTATTAAAACAAGTTGTTTGTCACCAAAGCAGTGGACAGTGGTAACAGCAATACGGTAGGCGCCTGAATCTGGATAATTTAAACAAATGGTAAACGGCAAAGATTATGAATAATATACTTCAAATATTTATAATAATTCATTAGATCTATAAGAAACACTTATTTTATAAGAGCTTTTTTAAAGACCTTAGTAAAAATATGCATAAAGTTCCGTTACATCCAGACGCACACACTTATTCGCTTCTTTCCTTAGCCATTCATAGGCAATACATTGTATGGACGTATTTTTTCCAGTTTCTGCTGCTGCTGCTGTTGCCACACATTAGCGGCAAGTGCTGCAATAAAACGTCAGCTGTGACACTTGATGACAGCAACACTTTGCTGGTGCGGAGTTTGATGTGTACTCCATATTATCAAACGGTTGACAAGTGAGCACCAACACCGCCTACCGCGCGGTTGGGTGTGTGTCTGTCACATTATTATTGCAACATGTTGCAACTTTGCGCGCCATAGCAATTTTATTACATTCACTCGAATTTCCAAGTTTTTTCACTCACTTTGTGGTGGCGATAAAAGCCGAAGATGAAACATTTATGTGAGTCTAAAGCTGTCAGAATTCTCTCTGCCGACTCCGCCATTAAACACAAACTGAAAATGCGAAAAAATGCCAATGACAACAATTGCGTTCAACAAAGATTGTTGCAGCTGTTTCGCACTCAACTTGGATCTAGCGTAGACAGTGAATTTAAGAGCGCGTTACCATCATCTGTTTTCCATATTCCCATCCTTCGGTTCGTCCCCGTTCTCGTTCGTCAACTCCACGACGAATCTTTATTATCTGTTGTGTCCCATTTCATTTACATCAAATTTTATTGTTATTATCGATGAACGTACTTGATCCATTCGAAGATATGTATATTCAGCAGTGTGGTTTCAATCTGGTATGTATGTGGTTCGAAGTGGCTCATGACAGCTATTTCAGAAATTAAAGAATTCAGCCATTCAAATAATTCAATAGTCTTTGTCCATATAATACAATACTTTATTTACCTTTAAGAATTATTCATTCTGAAGTATATATAAAGGAATGAGAAGTCGACAATAATACCCCACTGTTTAGACTTAAAATCAGAAATGATTTTATTGTATGGCACAATCTCTTCTTAGAGACCCAGTAAACACAGGATAATTAATTTAATATTAAAAAAGATTTATATGTTGAGGATTATTGTACATAATGTCCCTGTAAAATAATGTTAGTTTGTATACGATTTTTACTTTTTTGGTCCAAAGGAGATCGAATAGTTTTATATTTATGTAGCAGTCTTTAACAATACAAAGTTGATCAAGCGATAGAGACTGTGAATCGAGCAAAGTTAAACAATTGTCCAAACGAAGCTCTTACAGATCCATTGACGCATGCCGAATTGCTTGTACTGCGCTTCTTTCCACTCAGTTTTATGAAGATAAATTACACTGGATTGTTATTAGGTTGTCAATAAAGTCTTGCGGTATTTTCGCTAGTTGGCGCTGAGAGCGCGTAGTTCTAGTTTTATCGCATCGGGTCATGCTATACCTTTTTGGAAAGCTCATTTCACGCGCTAATACGTGTTTGATTGATTGTCGTTTCTTTTAAGTCGTTCGTGAGTTATAGCGCCGCAAACATGGAGCAAAATAAAGAGAAAATACGGCAAATTTTACAGTACTACTACGATAAAGGCAAAAATGCATCTCAAGCCGCCAATGAAATTTGTGCAGTTTATGGACCCGATACAGTTTCCATTTCCACCGCACAACGATGGTTTCAACGTTTTCGTTCTGGTGTGGAGGTGGTCGAAGATGCGAAACGCTCCGGAAGGTCTGTCGATAAAATCGCTGAATTGGTCGAAAGAGACCGACATAGTAGCAGCCGTAGCATCGGTCAAGAGCTGGACATGCGTCATCAAACCGTTATAAAATAAATAAATAAATAATATCGCAAGACTTTTTTTGCAAGACTGTTAATAGAAAGAGGTGGTATTTTCTGAGATTCATTAAGGTATCTCACATATTAACCAACATACAAGCATATGGGGAATTAAATCAACCTGAAATTCGATAATCTTTATAAGAGGTATACGGGGGCTACTGGACATTTCGACCTAATTTCACCCGTTTTTGGCACAGGCATACATACTGACTAAATCTTAATAATCTCAATTTATCTCAAAGATTTACTCTATATCTTTACTGATTCTTAATTTTTATATTGTAAAGTGCAAGAATATTATGGAATTTGTGTATTGTGTTGCATGGGAAGTAGGTTTTGGCTGTCATCCGATGCGCCCGTTTGCCTTAATATTTGAATAACCTATTATAGAATTTCCGCTAAAGGTGGACGGTGTCATTCCCATTGTGAAATCGTTTCATAGGGGCTTCGTTCGATTTTGTAAAGAGTGATCGAATATTAGCACCACTGCCAGTATTTTCTGATAGAGAGTTTCCTTATGGGAACTGTCTGATGAAATTCGAGAAGTTGTGCGTGGAAAGTAGGCGCAGTTGCGGACCGATTTCACGCTTTTGTAACAGAAAGATTCCACAGTGTTGATAGATAGAGGTGCCCTCGAAGGTGTATAGATACAAATGTTTTAGATTTAAAATCGAGTGAGTGAAAATAAAGTATGAGAAAAATTAAATCATCTGTTGTGAAACTAATATTTTTACACGGATGTTATAGGTGTACTAGAAATACTTTGTAACATGAAAATTACAGCATTACCGCAGGAAAAGTTTTCTTGCCTCTTTTTCTCTAATCAGCAACATTTCCTGTATATAAAAAAAATTACTGGATGTGAGCGGTTCACTTTCTAGCAGCCTCAATTTTCCAGCATGACGGCCGGTGGCATTCAAACTTATTTATAATGCAATTCATCAAACGCTGAAATCCGAATGCTGAATATTTCTAGAATTTAACACAAAGAATTTAATGGATATGGCATTCCCATATTGAGGCTTTACATATTTTCCATGAAAGTATTGATCTGAAAAAAGAATCATAGCTTCCTCAAATTCTAATAAATTTCATAAAACTTTTACGACTGAGCACATAAGCTTTTAAAGTAGATTTATATGCGTTTATTGAAGCAAAAGCAATCCAAAAGAAACAAACAAACATAATCACACATGTGTCTCTGCTAACCAGGCCGATAGAAGCGAGAAGCAGACAGTCGGACGCACATTTCGTCGAGACTATCGTAAATAAATTATAACGCCTCGAATAGTCTAACAAGCGCCAGCGCTGAGAAGCAAACAGAGAAATAGAACATCGCTCGTGGTGGACAAGCCGTGGTCTCTGCGAGCAAATTCCAATAAGGATGAGTTAGTTGCATGGTCACGCAACATATTGCTCCTTGCAAGTGCAAATTTATGCAACAATGCAATTTTTCCACTGAATAAAGAATTCATGAAACGAATGGCGCAGAAGTGTGGAAGGAAACAGTGCTGAGTGTCTCGCGTGGAATTAGGAGTGACGCGCCAGTGCGGATGTGAACAAAATGACAGTAAAATTGGAAGTATTCAATGAGAATGGCTAAATTATAGAGTTTCGCAACTACATTAATGGAAATAGATTTATACATACATGGACACACAACGCCAATATTGAAAAAGCTGAAACATACATACATTTATGCATTATATAGTACATGTACATATGTACATATGTGCATACATTTGCACTTGCTTTGAACTCATGAATGAAACTGTATGCAGAAATATTAAAGCAAATGTCCATCTTGGCGTCGGTGGTCAATTTCAATTTTAGTAATGTTTTTGTAATAATAGTTAATTGCAATAACGAAGGAGTGGTCACTAATATAGTTACTAGGGTTTGTTTGAGAATACCTTGTCCTGTTATTTATTAAGACATAGAAAGGGAAAATGCATTATAAAGTGAAACACTCATATAGTTCTTTTGAGACGGCATCACTACAATTGAATCCATATACTCTGTAATTAGACTCAGTATTATATTCAATAATATGTACTTACTAACATAATATGCTACTTTTACAAAAAGTGGCTCGCTGGAATATACGCCTATATACGCGAACGAGTCCCTCAGAGAAGTTGATTTGTAATTTTGCATTGCTTCATGTCACCAAGAAGTTGCTCATTTGATTGGAACCGCCGATATCGGATTCTATAAGACATTATTGCCATAGAAACTGATAAATCTAAATTAAGTTCTCGTATGAAAATTTCTTTTATTTTTCAAATCATATTCTTGAGATTCATCGCTTATTGTCTACCACTGCAACATATAGCTGCCTATAACTGACTGATCAAAATTAAGATGACAATCTCCATAAATGATCTTTCTTCCTTATTAAATAACCTTAATTAGACTTGAAGGGGGTTTATATCAAACAACCTGGCTAGAAGGAACTAGCAAACCTTTCCCGTTGAATGCATATTGGCCGATTTATTCAAAGTTCTTCAAATCGTTATTATATGTACAATACTCGTATAAATATATACAATATTTATCAAGAGCTTTACAATTATTAGTTTGTCAAAAAAACACTTATCACAGGTTTATACAGTATTTCGTTAAGTATCAGTCGAGTGAGTCAGGTATTATTTATAAAAAAAGAAACACTTTCATATACATATACAAACGCTTTTACCAAATATTCCTCTCCCCTCACTTCACACACCAATGTGCGTACTTATCGTTCGTATTTTAGATGCGGCTTTCAGTTGAGTTGTCTGGATTTATTTGACACGCACTCATCCTGTTATGTCATTTTCAATGCGCATATCAGTAAAACAATGCAACACACATTACATATTTAGGGTATTTCTGCGGTATTGCCGACAGTTCCCTGTCATATTTGAGTATTGACATTTGGCTCAAATCAACTGTGGTCGTGGGGTCGACATTTTTGGAATACGAGTATGCAAGCTTTTAGTTGAATTATTATTATTTACTCTTTGGCGCCTAGTTAGTCATTCTCGAAAGCCCTTATTTATTAACTAAATTTATTAATTTATTTTCAATCAAAAATGTGTATATTATGTTTGATGAATTTATTATTCACCTGCGACGGTAGTCAGCTAATTTATATTCACATTCAATAAGACTTATGCAGCTTACTTGTGAAATAATCCAGATAATAATATAAATGAGAGCATAAAATTAGGAATTGATATTTATGAGAACTGTCAATCAACTGAATGGGTTCACATAAATTCGCCTGCATTTTCATGATTCTTTCATCACATATTGATCGTACGCATCTTGTATCAATCAGTGTGCGCTAGTAACTCGGCTATTACACGAAGCAACTTTTGTTGCTGAACGTTTTATACTCTCGCATGATAAAGTGATAATCGAGATTTCAGGCGTGGTTGTGAACCGATTTCACCCATATTCGGTATAAAAATCCCTCTGAGATCATAAACTTATTCAGTTGAGCGGCAGTGTATATATAAATGATCAGGGTGATGGGAAAAAAGATGAGTTGGCTGTCTGTCTGTCCGTTCGTCCTTGCAAGCTGTAAATTTCTTAATACAAAAAAAGTTCGAGTTCGTAGATGGGCGCAATCGGACCACTACCATGCCCACAAACGCCATTAACCGAAAACATATAAAGTGCCATAACTAAGCACTAAATTAAGATATACAACTCATATTTGGCACAGGGGATCCAAAGTAGCCAGAAGCACCTCTGGAAAAATTTTGAAAAAGTGGGCGTGATCCCGCCCTCTAACAAGTTTAATGTATATATCTCCTAAACCACTTAAGCTACAACAACCAAATTCGTTCAGCACGATACTATAAAATCTCCTACCAATATTGTGAAAATGGACGAAGTCGAATGAAAACGCTGTTCACTCCCCGTATAACGTCAATAACTAAATACTCCAAAGACATAAAATTTTACCACTGAGGTAGTATGGGAGATCCTTGAGAGCCAGTGTCAAAAAGGCGTGGCACCGCCCACTTTTTGGTGAAATCCTATATCTCGAGACCCGACTGACCGATTTCGACAAAATTTGGTATGTTGTAGTTTTTAAATATACTCCTATGTCACGTTGTGAAAATGAGCGAAATCGGAGAATAACCAGGCCTACTTCCCATATAGCACAACTACAAATTCCACTTCATTCGTTCAGTTTCCAATACACAAATCAAGAAGCGATTACTATATAATTTGCATAAATGCAAATCTGAGCTGTTACAGAAGAACAAACAGCTGCGTGTCACAAAATCACCATATAAATGTCGCAGAAAAAACCATAGTATCCATGTATAAAAATTGGGCAAAAATGTCCTCCAAGCAATATTTTCCCAGCTGATTTAATAGAAGTAAGAGCAAATGTACGTAACACGCATATATTATCTGTACACACGCCAGTTATCTGAAACACTTATGTAAATGCTTAAGTCCACATTTTTTGCCGAGACCTGACCACTTTTAGTTCCGAAATTTACGGCTATTTATGTATAATATATATGTATGTACATGTCATACATATGTACATAAATCAAAGAACAACCTCTGGACATAAAGCCCCCACAAGTACAGGTAATACCGCACTTTGGCTATTCACCACCCTTGCAACTTGTGTGTCAAAATGAGATTTGTCTACTTTGCTTTCGATGAAGGTTCAGCGCGTAATCTTTTAAATAGCAAAATAAGAGTGCTTTCAATCAGCATTTAGGCACTCATTTAGCTGCTTTTATCTTATTGTCATTCTGCAGTTTATGTCGTTTTTGCTCTACTTGGCCGACTCGACAGGTTTCGAGGCAATTTGTGGATGTAAGGAATTGTGTTTGGATGCTCTTTACATTTACAACGTTTATTAAAGCTTGCAATACTTAAATACGCATAAATACATACGAAAATTGTATTTGACAGGGTGTCGTGCTATTAGACTATATATTAGACTATATATCAGGAATTATACATACATATATACTATATATATATTAGGAAAGCTTTTACAAGAACTAAACCATTTCGCCAAATATAACCTTCTGATTCAAATTCATGGCAAGGCTTAGTTCTCGTACTTCTTTATCATACTGTGACGGTGTGATACGTTAGACTTTCCAGTGGGGACATGTAAAGTCTATGCGGATAATCCCGCTTCAATTCAGGCCTTGGAGCAAAACATGACACATAGCAGTCGCCAGTTACCAGATGAAATGCTCGAACGGGTCATCGAAAATTGGACTTAGCGGATGGTCCGTCTGAGACGTACCTACGGCCAACACTTGTAAATATAATAAATAAACATTCCATATGTATTATCCATCGCTCGTATGTATTAAGAGACATAAGGAATTCACATCGTAAGCAAATTTCCTTCTATTGTCGAAATACTTAAAATTAAATTCGATTTAAAATAATATTTGTTTTAAAAATAATATTCCAGAATATAATAAAAATTGTTTTCAAGTTACAACGTTCAATCCATGAATGTCACCGTAAAATGAGCAATAATAAAATTGTAAAGTTATGGGTACTCTCAAATCATAAGCCATTTCTGCTGTCCGTCCCGCCCCTTAACCGCGTGAAATTCGAATATTTTAACAGAGAAAACGGCGCCCAGCGGGAAAAATAGATGTAGTGATCCACATCACAACACCGCCCAATGTTTAAGACCCGCACTATCACGTTCGCCCCTATCTCATATGTACATATATAGTATACACTATATGTACATTTCTATACAAGTCGATGCATTTGTTACAAGTATTTTGAACGAGCACGCGAAACGAAGGGTTCCCTTTCTTTCCTCATTCCATTTAACGATCTGCACATTGCAGTGTCACACATGCTGCCTGGATCTCGCGGAGTTCATCGAGAGATTTTCGCTTGCTGCTTATCCAATTATAGTCATTCTTTATTGACATTGTGGTATTTATTTTTGGGTTTCAATTTGGTTATGTGTTTATGTGTCGGCTGTCATATTTAAGAGATTTATGCGCTCATCAAGTGACAATTTAAACGAAAAATTGTTATACCCGTTTCAGTATTTTGGGATTTATATCCCACAAGCAGATGTTGAAGTTAGAAAGTGAGTGTGAGAAATATGCAATTTTATGTGAAGCAAAGTATTCAGATTCATTTATGACATAGTATATACATACATATATGTATATGTACTATATAGGCTACATTAACATATATCTACTTTAGTTATTATTACCTACACCTTAATAACTTATAATATTTTTAATATTTCTATAAAATTTCTTATCACAGAATTTACTACTTACAAAATTAAGCATGCGTAAGCATCACATTCCACATTATGCTTAATTTGCCATTTGCTAGTAACACCAAAATTCTTTCGCAAAATCTTACTCTCAAACAATCACTTAATTTGATGATCCCATTGCTCACGTGTTTTATCTTCAGGACAAGATTTGCGAAATAGTCATAGACCACGGCAGTTCTATGTTGCTTCTTGAAGCTGATATTGTATTCAGCGCTTATGTTGGTTCAACGATAGAATGTTGTATCTTTTAATGGCTAGGAAAGAACAAGAACACATCCCCGACTTGTGATGACAGGAAAGTAGTAAAAGCAATTAGAATAAGTAACCGTTCCTTAATTACACTCCACGTACATGATGTAAAGAGATATTCGACTACGTTCAGAACTTCAGGGTATACTGAAACTTTCTTGAATAAATTTTTGTAAACAGTTAGTCCCTAATTATACAAATTTTGAGAATCTGTAGCCGGCGGTTTTATATAAATTTCTTAAAAAGATCAAAGCAAACAACCCTGACTTTTTGCAAATATACAGTATTTATCAAAAATCTTACTGAAAACTCCATTTACAGGGCTAATATTTAAAACCACTACTACGAGACTACTACAGAGCAATGAAAATTTACCAGAACTCCAGGCTGCAATTGAGTAATCAGTACTTGACCAAAGATGTCTTTTCTTTATTCACAACTTTACATATTACGTTGAATTTTCGGACTATTCGCTTCAAGACCACAAAAGTCGTTTTGATCTCATGGAATATTGGGCGGTAAACCCAAATGGCTGACGATGTTACATAATAAAAGACTTCAGAATCGCACATAGTGTTTCGGTTCATAGACTAGATCATAGCAGAGCATTCATGCTCTGAGGAGTTAATGGCCTTTGTAGGCCAAGATGCCTTCATTTATTTTGAACACATGCAGCAATAACAAAACTTTAATATTTCTTCTAGAAATTAATTTATGTTTATGCATTTGTCAAACTCACAGTTCTACTGCAAGCTTTACGAGGATTCCTTCCAGCTGACTCATTCAATACACGAGCTAATGCCAACCGAACTTCGTGTGTAACAAATCAGGCGTCATTCAAAACTCCAACTGTGTAATTAACCACAAAAGGAAAAGAAGAAAGAAAAAAAATACAAATTATAGATCATATCTGCTGATCATGAAATATTGTCGTAAGAAGAAACCGAAAAAATGAGTTTTGTAAATGAGGCTAATAAGTCGCCGAGGTTAACCCTATAATTTAGTAATTACCTAGAGGAACATGAGGGAAAATGTAGGAAAATTAGAAATATTGGTGTGAGCGAAGTACTTACCAAGCGATAACAGCTACACGCATGCGCGAACACATTTTCCTAAAATGCTGAAAAAAATTCTTTGACATGAAAGAACCTAAAACTAAAAGAGAACAAAGAATAGTAAATGAAACAAATTGGTTCAAAAGCGCAGACGTGGCCAAAAGAAAAATGAAGGTAATAAGTCAAATTGCTTTGTGCCGCCAACAGATATGCTTGTATGTATGTATTTGGATTGTGCATTTCGAAATTATGGCATTTTTTGGTCTTCCTCAAAACGAGTGTAATTACAGCAAGAACGAGCAGCACAGGAAGTGCACCTTTTTAGATTAAGCAAAATGAAATACCTCAACAAATTCAGACCTCAATACGCTTATACAGCATACTTGTACCATACATACCATATAAAATATGATAGAGACATCAGTGGACGTTGATTTTGATCAACCATCGTAAATTTGTGGCAGCATTAATGTATTGAGCCCACGGACGATTGGTGATGACACGACAGATGCCAGTCGGCAACCTCAGCCTCACATTCTCATACCATTCTTTACCAGAAAGACGAAATATGTATTGCTCAGAGTTAATAAGCTGATTTATTCATAGGAGATTTTTTATATCCCATTGCATTTGAAAATCCCTTAGGCTTGCGGATGTATTTATAAAGCAATAAACCAAAATCACGTTTTGACTACCTGTTTTGACTCAAACACACACGGGAGTTGTAGAAACTGCGTACTTTGTTTGAGCGGAAGTGTTTAACCAAGTAAATTTCTCTCATTTTATTAAAGTCTCTATGTACAAAGGAAACGTAACTTTAGCCAGTAAATAAAGGCAAATTTTTATATCTCACCTACAACGAAAAAACACTTGACAATACGACAAATCACTTGCCAAACAGCAACATTAGTTGAACCAGTTAGCGCATCAATCTTATCACTCACATACATTGTGCTTGGAAATTGCAATTAAATTCCCCGGGCAGATAATATTTCCAGAAAATGTATATTGTTAAATTGGTAGGACTGTCTTTAAATACTCGGCCAAATATGAGAATATGCGAATGTTGAAAAACGCTTACGGTGATTCGATTTTACCAAAAACACAACCCTACGAGTGGAACAAAGGTCTATTTGGACGTGATTGGTCTTGAGAGTTCGGATCTCACATTCATGTAGAGCAATATAACTGCAGTTGATATATGGGCTTATGAGTTTGACCAAAACCAAAAAACCACGCCAAAGCCGCTGAAAAATTAAGGGGATTAAGATTGCATGAACACTTGGCTGTTAAAAAAATTTGTGCTTCGAAACTCGAAATATGACGAATCGTGGAGTTGTGATAGTTTGAGCCCAAAAGTAAAAAGCAATCAATTGTATGAGTGTTTCAAAATGAGTGGAATCCAACAAAAGCAAAAGTACGAAGCACTTCCAAACAAAAGGTTGCCACTTTTTTTTGTAAAAATTAGACATATCGCAACCATACCACGAGGAGAACGTACAACATTAAACTGTGGTATGAGTGGTATACAATCAATTGTTTGCCAGTTGTCTTTCAAGAAATCAGGAAAACCAACCGCCAAAGATGGATCACTCTGCACCACGATTGTGCTAGTTCTCACACATTGTCTGAAATTACTGATTTTTGAGCGCTCAAAACATCCAAGTGATGAGTCATTATCCATATGGTCCTGACTTCCTCTCTCAAAAAATAAACGAAGAAGTCACAAAAGAAACTAAGAAGCAAAAGTGGTTCGACAATTGGTAAAAACGCATGCAATACTGTACAGATCTTAATAAAGAATGTTTTGAAAGCAGTAAATCGATTTTCGATGATTAAAATTTGTTTTTGCTCTTGAATCCCGAAATATAAAAGGCAACCTACGTAAGCATATGCATTATGAACACCGAAATAGGCGTCGAAGAGAAGAAACCTGCCCTAAAACAAGGGTCCCTAAAGTTGATTTAAGTTGTATAAATAAGTATAATTTTGATAAAGAAATGTATCTTTCTTCAAAAAGAAGAAAACTGAAAAAAATTGTATAGATATTTACAAGGCTCAATTGCTTTTTGTTGAGATTAATAAATTTTTCTTAAAGCTGGAAAATCCATCCAATTTGTAGAAAAATAAATAAAGCAAAACAGTATTAAATCAAGTCCATATATGACAACATAAACGTACAAATGTGTGTGTAAATACAGCTGTTTTGATTTCCATGAACTTCAATAAATTTGCCTCACTAACTGTTTGAACAGGAAATCTCAAAACTAAATACTACGAAAGTTTGGTCAAAGTTTGTTTATTAAATGTTATGACAAAAGCCCTAGCAAACAGCAAATATAAGTGAGTTGCTCACAGTTCAACAGTTGAGTAGTAACATGCTAATCCCCGAAAGTGAGCACCCACAAAAACTAGAATAAGTTAAACAAAAATAATTGTAAGTTAGTAGAATGAGTGGCAGGAACACAAGCACCCATACATATGTATAGACATAGTCCTGCGGTCACTAAACAAACATGCGATAAGTTTGTATACATATGTATATGTACATAAGTAAGGTAAAATGCGAGTACTCGCTTCGGTGTGGCAGCCAAATGACGCAAGGCAGAGCAAAAATAATGCCACACAGGACCAAAAGAACGAGACACAACAAAAAGTGCATAGAAGTCAATGAGCCTCAAGCACATTTGGTTAAATAAGCAAAACAACAGACACACACAAAAAACACCAACACAAGCAACTAGTCCTGGCAGAATGAGCGCACAGGCATTTGTTTGTATGTACGTGTGAGATTATGTGAAATCCAGTTATAACAGATGACCTCAGCTTACCCAGCGACAAGTGAATTGCTTGTGGCTGTTTACTAATTAACAACAAATTTCCATGCTACTGAATGTTTTTGTTTCTTTTTTACTTTTTCTGGTTTTTGAATTTTTCAAAGTCAAGAACT
Source organism: Bactrocera latifrons (assembly GCF_001853355.1). Classification (NCBI taxonomy): domain Eukaryota; kingdom Metazoa; phylum Arthropoda; class Insecta; order Diptera; family Tephritidae; genus Bactrocera; species Bactrocera latifrons. The sequence goes on along the minus strand of NW_017537379.1, from coordinate 1,361,371 downwards.
AGTCAGCGGCAGGAGTCTAAATAAACAAATAAGGCCCTTCTTTTCTCGCGTTGTGGCTGCAGCTTCAATTCACTCATTAACAGTGACAGAACTACGGTGAAAGGGGAAACATTTCAAATGCCACATCGTGAAGTGGCACAGTTGTCAACGAAATTCCACTTCACACTTCAAGTGCGGCACCCAATTGACAGGATGATGAGATCAAGTATCCGGCATTCGCCACCGACGCAGACAGTAGCAATGACAACAGCGGCTATTGCGAGGTACAATGTTGCCACACAAAAGGCATTTTTAAAGTGTATAATTGAAATTCCGTGAAATATTTGACGTAAACGAGTGTTGTCCGCTGAAAAGCGTGAAGAAAACAAAAAAATGCTCTTGAGAAATTGTACTTTAACTGTACCTACTATAAGGCCTTGATATTTCAAGAGCACTAGTTGAAGGGATTACGTGAAATTATCACGTGGTAGAAAATAATATTAATAAAACTAGTAAAGAAGGGACATGTTCGGTTGTAACCGACCATTTCATATTGCATTTCATATCGCAACTTGCAAGAATCAAAGTCGGGGAACATTTTTTCCAAATTTCAATACTACGACTAAGTACATCTCACACGTTGCCGATATTTTCAGTAAGAAGTTCGCAATGGGCACTGTTGGGTCACTCTAATGACAGTGACCCGTGCTCCGGATAAAAGTAATACATTGTTATTGTAAATCTCTTTTTATCTCATTGCTTGTTAATAACTCAATTTATGTTGCTTACATTTATACACACATGTATACACACACATATTGTAGTCATAATTTTCCCTACCTATGTCAATGCTCAAATCTTCTAAAGAGTAATTATTTATATCCATATGAACAACTTAACAAATAAACCACTCGCTAAGAAACCGTGAACAAGAGCACACTGCACTTTCATTTGTTTTACACCCCCGTATATTTTAAWCATAAAATAGAGCAAGAAAAAGGCTTCCTGCTCCAACACTCACTATTGGGTGGCTTTCTTAGTTTTGGTCCGACTTGGAGTAGGCATTTGCACTAGAGTTCAGATATTTGATGTCTGGGTTTCGAATAGTTCTTGAGATGAAAGATATCACCTTAATGAGAGCGGTGCCACGCCCATTGTTCAAGGTACATTGGTCATTCCATCGTTCTCGTTTTTAGAACACAGGTGTTCTTCACTTCTGTGATCCTTTGCACACTAAATTTTAGACTAATTACATTTTGTGGGCATGACAATCTCAACTTTTACTCTAGTTACAGCGTGCTCAGACGGGCAGACGGACGGACGGGCGAAACCTCGTCTCTTCGTCCTGATAATTTATACACATATGTATATATAACCATATATCCGTTAGGCGAACAAAGCTGTGTATGCATGTAGCAACACGTTGCGAAAATACTATAACAAATAATATTTAATGTTCCATCAAATAAGTACAGGGTGTAGCTAACGCACAACTTTGAGAGCATTGCCCTGCTTGTATTATAATTATGGTAGTATTAAAGGCGTTAAAAGAGCAAAGAAACAACACAAATGGGCAGCTGCAATGCTTTTAACTAACTGTATGCATAATATGTACATGTTTCAAAAATTCGAAAAGGGTTATTCCGCCCCTCAACTCTAATAACAACTAACTGTTGAAAGAATATATTTGTTATTCCGTACCTTTTGGTCTTACCGTTACTCTTCAAAGTGTTATATTTTAATAAATTGCGTTATCAATGGTTACTTCTTACCCTTGTGTCATAAGTAGCGGTTCATTCATCGTCGCATGTCAACACTGTACCTTTGATGGTAAACAAGTAAATAAACCAGCAGCTCAAGCACGGTGCGTTAAAGGCAAACTTACAAATAATTGACCGATAACAATAATGTAAATAGGCACATAAAGTAGTTTATCTCGTATAGTAATTGAATGCCTCGGCAGTGGGTTAATGTTTGCCATCAGATAAGCCTTGAAATGCTAATGGAAGCTCACCTGGTGACAATAAGTGTCAAGTAACAGTTTTGCCAGTTTTAGTAGATTAGTGTAATTGGAATATTTTAATATAACGGTCTTAAATAATCAAATGTGGTCAAAATGGTTTTTTTTTTTTTTTTTTTTTTTTTTTTTTTTTTTTTTTTTTTTTTTTTTTTTTTTTTTTTTTTTTTTTTTTTTTTTTTTTGTTTTGTTAAGCAGATAATTTTAAGCATTTTATGATTGGAGCAAAATGTCGACCAAATGGCCATCGTAGCTCCGTTTGCATATCACTAACCGTTTACGCCGATTTCTGAGGACGGCACAATAACAATAAATAAAGAAGTAAAGACAATACTCCCATGCTTAGACGTGAAATATGAGTCGCAAACCGTCTTGTTGGAAATTCCGGGAAAGAGTCGGTAAACTTCGTACTTCGACATTATGAAATGCCAAACCTTACTGAACACACTGAAAATTGATTTTAATTGATATTACAATGATACCCGCTGAGGAGATATGATTTTCAAATTTCATTTTAGTGCAGTTCCAATTGAATGCAGCTATATAGCTGTAATATTTCTATTTCTGTCAAGTAAAGACTGCAATACCTGCCAGTAGGCAATCATCACGATCACAATGTCACAACTTTACTTAAAATGGCATAAACATCGTGATGACGTGTTATATTCTGTAGTGACATCGCGAAAAGAATCAGAATTATTCAAAGACGAGGTAAAAAATTATTCTTGAAAAAATGTGCTACCATATTTATATTCTTCATTGCTAAATATCCTCATATTTTTCTGAACTTCCCTCAGTCATAACATACAAATCTATCATACGTAGAGAATAAGTTGACAAAGTATGCTACAAAGGAAGGTCAATGCTAATGCCAATTTGTAACTGCCAAAAACGCACTCTCCCACGCATGCCTAAACGCGTTCCATTCTCTGTCTCCCATTATTCTTTCGCGGCTGTCACGATCAACTGACTCCTATTCAACTAATAGTACCTATAGCAGCATGTTCTGTCTGAGGGTTTGGTTCATAGCTTATAGCAGAACATGTTCATAGGGTAATTAGAAGTGCAGTCATGTGAGCCGGCACATTAGTCAAAAGATCGCGCTTCTATTATAATGGCATATCGCTCAAAATTGAAGAGTAGCTGTGACTTCAACAATAAAGTTTCACACACTTGCCTTTCAAAAATATCGTACTGAAATTTTGATTCATAAAATTTGATTTTTACCAGAAATATGATCCGTTGTGCATTTATCGCTCATTTACAGAACAAACTGTAGCGGATTTTACCCAAAATATGAAATTAATCACCTATCCATTGGGAAAATCCGACAATGCTACGAAGAGTGATTCCTGTTGTGTTCTACACTCATTCATCCAAAATGTTTGCCCAATTAAATTTGTCATGGGCAATTTATTGATTGTGCTCTTCTGCCGCAAATTACCCACCCCACCAGTCTTACTATACGTATAATTCGCACCTATTATTTTATTATTCTCAAATTATACTCTTTACAGTTTCAAAATAAAACTTACTTGCGGTTTTCCCACACTTCAATTGTTACTAATGTGAAAATCAGTCGGTTTCTCTTGGTTAGCAAAATAAACCGCAATACCCCTATCTCCTGGCCTGCCTAAACATTTTATTTGTGCCCGTATATCATGTGTTCTTTAAATAGGGGTAGCAAACATTAGACTCGAGCAAACTTTAGAACTACGATTTGCAGCCAATGAAAGTGAACTTCATTTTAAAATCATGTAACCTCATAATTCGGTTAATTTATAAGAAGTTCTACTCATTGCTGATTTAAACCTTGGAAACTGCGAGGTGAGCAAACCTTGTTAGTATTTGAATAGTGAGAACAAAATTTTTCCGTATTGGTTAAAATGAATACCAGACTCCTAACAACAGCGGCATCTAAAGATATAACATTGAATAAATACCAGGTCATTGAACAATCTTCTTTATACTTACAGTGGGACAAATGTGGAAAACAGAAATTATTATTTATGTTACGGCTTTTTTCGTTTTTTGTCCGATTACTTTATATATCTCTACTAGCCGACCCCGCAGCCGTTGTCCTGCGTGAAATTATGTGTCTTGAAATGAAAAGAAAGTTGAATTTATCATTTCAATATTTTTTTTTTTTTTTTATGTAACGTTGCTTGATAAACCACATTTTTTGATTTCTGTTTCGATGTACAGAAAAGATGTGTGAAAAACATAGCACTTCCAAACTTAGCAAACCAAGTTGTGTGCTGTTGATCGTCACCTCAAATGCAATTTTCACTGGAAGCGGAATACGTTTAAACGGAAATGGCAAATCGTTGGAACTTAAAGGAATTGGTAGAATCAAGCATTCTGTACACTTGTATTCGATAGGTGCATCACAATCAGTCGGATTCCATTACACAGTTTCGGTGCATGAAGATTGCCAAACATAATAATGACAGATCCAACTTTGAGACGTAAATGATGCGGTGGCATACCAAGCCTCTTCAAAGAATTTAGAAATGCCACTAGATAATTCACGGCGTCGTCTTTATTGTCAAGGCGATCGTTCGATTTGTATGAGCGCAAGTCTCCCGGAATTTGACTTTTAATCTTCCAGTTTAAATCAACAACATCGGTATTTTTGGCAGCTAACATTGGCTAATTTGGCCAATGTTCGGATAAACATTTGGGATGAGTTCATTTTTCGTGAGTTGATAAATGGGTAATGGGTATGGGATAAAAAGTATCAATCGGAATTGACCCATTTCCACTTTTTAGCAAAGACGATGTAAAATGTCTTTGGCAATGTTATTTTTGTTCGCTGGCTTCTCCAAAACTTGCATACACTGTACCATTCACAGTTCGCAATGACTCAAATGAAGTAGAACCGCCAACATTAATCGAAGCTAGAAACCATCGTCATTTTACGGGTGGATTGTATAAATTCGTCCTAAGGAATTAGTTGAGAACACACCTGGATGTCAATCTACTGGTTCCTTCTGCGTAACTCTTTCTTCGACGATGCATTCCATGTATGTCAAGATATTTCTGAATAGAGCAATGTTCTCGCAAACAGATCACTGGCGAAAGTTGAGAAAAAATTCGTAAATGTGTTTTCATTGAATTTCATTTTCATTATTCTCTGAGTTGAAATATACTCTTTGGCCATTCTTCAAACTAACTGCGAGACGCACAACGGTCGGAAAACGTTCATGAATTGCAAAAAAAAATATCCTACAAAGCGCTTTATTGCAGTTCACGTATCGACCGTAACGTTCAAGACCAATAACCGCCATGTTGCTTCCTTTAGTGAGGTACTTACAAACGTATTTTATCAATTACACCAAACTGCAATACTCAACATTCATATGAGTTTTGAATGTGAATTAGTGGTGAATATAGTACGATCCATGAGTTGTCAACTTTGATATTCATTCTTCTAAATTAAATGTTGAAAGTTCTGCCATTGTCGTCTGGTGAGCTACGCCGATAGAGTGGATATCCATCATTTCTAGTTTGTGTTTGCGAAAGAAAAGCACGTGTATAGTGTTTCGTGCATTTATTGTCAGCCATACAAACCGAAAAAGGTTTGTAATGTTCGATAGGTCCATTAATCATATTATTTTTCACCACTACGAATAATACTGGATCTTTCTCTGCATCAGGAATTTCCGCAGAAATGATTTCATCAATTTGATCTGGTGTAACCACCATTCAAATAAGAATATGTACGTGCGGCAAACCTCTCTTTTGCTACTCAACAGAGTACTTTAGCATCCAACAGCACCATCAAACTTCGTAACTTTTGTTAGAAAAGTTGTGCTATGACATCGTGACGATCGCTTGTTGATTGACCGCAACACATCCTGGAAGTGCTTCTCGCCTTGCCTTGTCTTGGACTGCCATACGTTGCTCGCAAAAAAAAAAACGCCGTCCGATAGTAGAGCGACCTCTTCGTGGCTTCGTAACAAATTTCAATCTGCAATTGATCACTTTGCGTAAAACACACACATATGTAAAGTTTTCAGTGAATAATTTTCAATAATAAAAAATGTGTATGGAAAAGAGTTCCTTTTTGGAACTATCCAATTTTCCGACTTTTAGTGACGAAAAGTATAAGATATTTTTATTTGTAAACCTTTCCCAATCCACAACGAATAACCTCTGAAAATTTCATCAAGATTAGCGCAGCCGTTCTCTTAACGTTACTAACAAACAAACACTCGTTCCTTTGTATGGGAAAAATAAAAGAGCTGTTTTTAGGGGTTTCCCGGAAATTATTCGAATTTTTCTTGCCGTAAAAACCATGCTTGAACCTCAACGGCCACATTAAAAAAGGGTTATCAAATTTTGATCAGTCGTATGAAAGTTATGAGCGTACATACATTTTGGCGATTCATTTTTATTTATATAGATTAAGAGATCTAATTTCAAAATACATTGGCAAAAAAAAATTTAACAAAGGCACTTGTACAGTATGGTTTCATCAAATAATGTAAAGAAAATTAATCAAAAAAATAATTAACTTTTTTAAAAGCTACTTCAAAGCTTACTACAAGTATATGGCATTGAAATATACATACACATATGTTATATATATATATATATATATATTTTTTTTTTTACTTCAAGCGCTCATCGTACTTAGTATTTCAAATGTGTTGTACATAGTAAATATATATATCTTTTGCATTTGCACTTGTGTATGTATGTACATGTAATTATAAATCATGTTTGTAAAAATACGTAAATTTTATTTCAACAAAGAAGGTGAGAAAATGGCGTGAATGGTGACGCCTTGCAACATTTAAGAATTGCATTGTCACTTTCTGATTCAGTGAGCAAACAAAAGCAGAATGCAAAGGTGAAGTAAGGGAAGGTGAAATAAGAGCGATATAAATATACATATATAAATTTATGAATATGTCATACAAATTCACATACATATGGAAGAAACTTAGGCAAGTTTAAACTCTGCTCGCTCTTGTTCTCGTGGATAAAATACGGTCAAGCATCGAACTCTAACTGCAACTGCTTATAATTTATTCATAATTCATGTGCTCGTTGGAAATATTTCGGTCGGTGAGAGCAGATGTGTTGCAGGTGTTCTTGGCACAATTTCGAATGCTTGTTTCATTAATTCAAAGGAGGCGTGTTCTCCTGAGCATATGCACATGTATAGAACACGTACATATTTTTAAATAAATGTGTTTGCAGGTATTCATATTCCATATTGTTACAGTAAAATTATTATAAAAATTTTTACAAAGTTATTCGAAAAGAAATGTCTCATACGTTTCCCCTTGTTAGTAAAATTATTTACTCCAAATATCTACATACTTATGCATATACATAGCTATATGTATGCATTCATATTACCCAGCCTTAGCAGCTTTTATAATATCACAGAACGATAATCCCACCACCTTTCTACTTTTGCTACTACCAGAAGATACCTCACTGAACACTTTAAGAGCTGGAGTGGATACATATGGCCGCTTGAACAACTACGATTTCTATTGGCAGTAACACATTCAAGCATACAAACATGTAGTCATAAGGACTACTTTTGAAAAAGTGCAAAGAAATAAGCATCAGTCATAAGACTTGCAAACTTCGGTCTTAAATTTTTCATATATTCCACAAATTGGTTACATTTAGTAGTACATAAAGCACTTTGCTTCTGAAATACTTAACAATTTAGAATTGAACCACGCAAATTTTTTAAATATTCGATTGACAGATATGCTAATTTGAGTCATAATTTCTATAATACTTCTGCTGTCAACGACTCCTCAACAAGCAAGAGCACTTCATGATCATGGTGCTAATTGTTAAAAGAGATTACGACAGAAGCTTATGCTTTAAAAATCTAGCATTAAACAAAGGTCATTCAAAGTGCTAAACCGGTACTCTATCCATTATGGCCTTGTTACACGTAACGAGTACAGTGGCGAGACAGTATTCTGGCCGAGTATGATACTCGGTCGAGAGAGTTGCATTGGCGAGTAGAGGTTTACACGTATTTTGTTCATCTAGTTAAACAGTGAAGTTTTTCAATGTTTTATTTACAATGTTTGGTAGGAAAAGTCATTTTAAAAGAGTTTTCTATGAAGTTCTACCGCATCTCATAAAAGAGTATTTACCATTCCAATTCCTTCACAATGCAAAATGCAATTGAAACTGAATAAACAACATAAAAATCGACCGAGTGGCGAGTGAAGACCGAACGCGTGTTCACATGCAACGAGCGAGTCAGTRATTAGCTCAGAAGGGGCAAAAGAGTGAAGAAAAAAGAAGCACTCGGCCTAGTAAACAAAATGTGATTCTAGTGACACTCTCGCCACTATACTCACCCACTGACTCGGTTCATTACTCGCCTTGCTGTTTAAACGAAACGAGCACTCGCCCGAGTCACTGTGATCAAGGCATTGCTTGTATAGTACATACACATTTACCTTATATAAGTATGTTCATATAAGATAAGAATATATGCTTGTACATACTCGAATCACCACTCTTTTACATTTTCGCAGAAAGAAATTATACAATATAATCACTGTAAAATATAAAACTGGTAAAAGTCGCTTGCTGTCCTTATTTAGTTATTCACGCATATTTTATTTTTACCCATTATTCATTCGATCCGTTCTCTAACGATTGTAAACGCACATAAATATCAAAATATGACCTCTAAAATTGTATATCCTTAGTGAAAATTTAAAAAAAAAAAAAAAGGAAGCAAAACTCGAAAAAATTTTTAAAACATGTATTTTCTATTTCAACTACCGGTGTGTATGTGTAGTTGTAAATTATTATGAGCAGACGTCGGAAGAATTACCTTGTACAACAAACCCGCAATAAATAGCTCATGCTCATTTATCTTGTTTTATGGACACCAAAAACAACACATTGCATTCGAAAGTAAAAGCAGGTCCTATTTAATGCAAGTACAGCATATTTTCATGTTTATGTATGTGGGCTTGTATAGGAGCGTTAATTACAAATGTAGTGGTGTACTTTTTAGCTCCACTTTAGTCTCCACACAATAATTACACTTCTGTCTTTGTCATATTTCTCATTAGTACAAACACGTGTAGTTTTTATTATAGGTAGTATATACGATCCCGATCGGGATATAAATGTGTTTGTGTGTAAATGCAAGTGTATTTTGTATATCTCTGTTCTCTGTCATTACGATCTTCCTGTTCATAATTAGCGCTAGCGCGATGGCTTCTGGAAATTATTACTGTCGACGCGATATTTATGACCTTGTTTACCTACTCCCAAACGTAGCATATACAAAGTTTACACGCTCAACATATGGGACTACAAAAACGAATAACATTTTGAATTAACGATCGTGACGAAGTATCATAGGCATTTACTTGAGGATATTTTATTATTGCAATAAAACTGCATGAAATGTCAACACTCATTTTATTTTTCATATTTTATGACAAGCTAACTGTTAACATCACTTGCATCCGTTTAGCTTTTGAAAACGAAAGACCACTCCTCCTTTTTAGTACTTTACTCCTTAGGCATTCATCTCCGCATGTTTCTTATTTCATTCACCTCTTTCAAAATCATTAAATACAAAAAACTAAACATCACAGTACCGAAAAACCACAATCAACAATTCCGTTGGCTTAGTGAGTGATTGAGGGCTTGAGGGGCAGAGAAACATTGTTTCACATTCACATGTCAACATGACACATAATCAAATGTCAGATTGAAGCGTGATCAAGTTATCGTGGTGACATTTTACCGCATTGAGAACAGAACTCACTCACTTAGAAATAACACTCTGCCGCCTTACATATATGTACATATGTATGTATTAAGTATATTTGCACAAAGAAGTGAACTTACCGCTGTCATGATGAGTTCACCTTAAAGGCGCTGAGAAGCCGCGCCATAAGTCAATCACTTCCGTTTCGTTGGTTTTTCAGAGCAGGTCACGAAATGTGATGAAAGACAACCGCTCAAACTCTTTGTACGAAGGCAAATGTGCCAGTTTCTATATTATGAATGTATGTATTTATCTATACATATGTATATACCTGTACCAAATTATTGATTTCATTGAAATCATTACTCTTGACGAATCTATCTCACTTTTGAGGGAAACATTCGGGGCGCAAAAGTATTACCAAAACATCCACTAGGGGGCATTTTCTGGATACCAGACTTAAGTTTTTGCTAGTTTTTACATCTTCTACAAAAAAACAACTCTTCAGGATGGCCGCAAATTAGATCGTTTTAACATTACCTTCAAACTAAAATAATGTGCAGAATAACTTCATTCTGATTTCGGTAATGTCTAATCAAAAGCTAAAGAAACTGAAAACGAAGTTGTAACGCTCTTCACAGTTTCATTTCTTATAGCACCTATGCATAAGTAAACTAAATCTGAAAGCGCGATTGAACATATGCTATATTGCTTATCTCAAAAACTGACTGAATAAGCTTTTTAACTTTGTAAACCGGTCAGCAAGATGCTGTCACAGAGTAGAATAGCTTTTTTCACCTGACGATTGTTCGTAACACCTAAAACCAATGATGTTAGGTACCGAAAATGGAAATCATTAAATAAATGTTTCAGAAATATTACATCTTATGGTACACGAGAGATGTTATAAAAGCACTTCGTAGGAGCCAGTATAAAAATTGAAAAACGAGCGTTGGACCAATTTCAAGCACACCAATGTTGCTTTACTCAGATCTTCTCACCGCTAAATATGAATGAAATTGATTGTTTACCGTTTCTAATGCATATGTATACATTTTTCAAAACGTGGCAATGAAACTACATAACTCTTTGACCACTAATGATAACAGCGTTAATACAAAATGATTGTGGTCCATTTGATTTCTTCGAATAATGCTCGTTGGAATATTATTCAACAGTTTTTAATTTAAATATCAACAACCGATTTTGGTCCTTGCAAAAGTGTACAATTTCAGTTCCACCCGAACTTAGCCCTTTATAAAAACAAACAATTTGACAACACTCACTTTCGAAACAAAGAGTTCCAAATCGTATTTGGTATGACCGTAATAGGAGATATCACACTACACTCTATTCTTTCCCAATGTGATTCCATTGACATTGTTCGAAGAAGCTTTCAAATCACCATCAATACAATCGAAAGCTATTATTGTTTCAAAGTTGCAAAATTCTTCTTTGTTATTACTGGATAACTGCTATCGAAACCATATGTTATGTTGAAGCAGGGTTTGGATTGATTTATATCACTGCAAAAATAGCGAGTTCCTAAATTTTTAAAATTGCTTAATAGTAAATCGTCACCAAATCTAACGTTAATAAGCAAGTATAAGTGATATTATCTATCCTACCTTCAAAGGTTAACTGAATGAGAAGATAAAAGTCAAGAATTCTCCTAAAAAGTTAATATAATAATGTCGTACACTGCCATAATTATTGCTATGAAGGTAGTTAAAATCTAAATTATGAAAATAAAATTTGTTTCAACATTTCAGAGTGTACCGTATTTACTTATTAGTATTTATTTTAACTAAAAGTGAAAATAATCACTCAGGGTCCAGGTGCAAATTATAAATATACTGAATGCGTTCTCGAAAGCAATTGTTAATAAATAAATATTTTCAAGTGCACACTGTCTATGTTCCGTTAAATTAATATATGTGCATACACCTATATGCATATGTACATAGTAAAATAAAGTGCCAGTTTTGGTAAACAACAAACATGGCCTTTGTCAAGCTGAAATCATAAGTTCAGTGTACAAGTTCACGAACTTTCTGACACCTACAACAACGCTCGCGATAACTAAGCTGTTTAATATCAAACGGCACCCTCGAGCGGTAAATACAAAGAGACACTGTAAATAAAACTCAAAACTGAAACTTGATAAAAATAGAATTTGAAAAAAAAAAAATAGAAGCCAAGAAATCAAACAGTGCCGTGTTGTACTTGTATTTAATTTATTACCACATGCAACAAGCGCACGAATAAATAATTGAAAGTGGCAGCACTTTCAAGTTTGATGTCACGCCGGTGAAATGCGCGGGTCTTTGGATATTTGTCTGCGTGCAACCACGTCTAAATAGCTAAGTTTTTCTAGTAAAAATTTTTTCTCTCGCATTTTATCTGCTTACATATGTTTTTTCTTTACTTCGTGTGTTTGTATTCTTTTTTCGGTGCTCAGCGGCTCCACTTGACTTCGTAAACAATGGCAAGTGGCATTGACATGTGCAGCAGCCGCAGCAGACTAAACACGTGATTTCTTCACATATAACAACAAACGCATACCAAAAAAAAAAAAAAATCGGCATCGACAAGCGCAAAGTCAAGCACTTGATGTTGTTGGTCTAAACACCGGCATAAAGTTTGTCTCTAAAATCGTTTGCGTAAATATTCTTATCAGTTTCCTATATATCACTTTCCATAATGAAATTGTTTAGTCAAAACTTTACATAAATCCTCGTACATAGACACATACCTCAATGTTTTTATTTGATTATTTTGTTTAGTTTTTAAGAAGAAACCCAAACTCTCTTATCTTTCTCCAAACAAAGTTATTATTGTTATGAGATCGTGTGCTCGATACATACTATATATAGTATATGTATACATATATGCACGTATATACAAAGCCTGGGGTAAGGCTGAGCTCAGGCTACTACCTGGGTCACAGCTGGCAGATAGTGGACGGCCTACTCTAAACAGGTTAGCTGCGAATAGTAATACGCAGCCCCCGACCAAGAGCTGCAGGAGAGGACTGCTTGGCTCAAAACGCCTAATACGCCCAATGAACCTCCGGCAAAGAGGCGAGAAGATGCCACCTTTAAATAAGCGTCAGCAACCCCCACCGAGGCTGCACCGAGGGAGAACCTACCCACCCATCAGAATCGAGGCCAGTAAGGTTCTGATTATGGAATACTGGAAACAAATAATGGACTAGTTCGACAAAGGGCTGGTGAGGGCAGTATTCTATCACCTCAGTAGGTAAGAGTGACATCTTACCGAAATGGCTGGCAGGCTAATGCTGCTCTCACTTCCGTCTCGTTAAAACCCTGGCAGGTCTTCAAATACGTTCAATGCACGTCGCCAAAACTTCTTGGCCGTACAGGCTCAGTTGAGACAACCTCCTGATTCGTGCCTGAACCTGGCTCTGAACACAAGCTCCCATAAGGACTTGTGTCAACCTTTGCGTGGCCTCCCTGCTTGCATAGATAACCACGGGGTTCATAAAGGGCAACTGTTACAACGTGCGGAGATAGAGGCTTGAAACGGAGACCCAATAGATCTAAAATGAACACAACACAATAACAACAACCAAAACCCCAACAGAAGGGACAAGCTAAAGAACAGCAAAACAAAGATGCTCAAGACGAGGAATACGGGACCGTGTTCCACAGAAGTAGTAGGATACTTAGATCCCCCACACTAACCATAACTCCTAAACAATTAGAAAAAACTGGAGAAAAGACAGCCTCGAAGGAAACTCCTGCCCCACAAGAACCAATAGCAAAGCAAACAGAAGAGAAGAGCACTCCAGGGGCCACCATAGAAGGACCTCAAAACTCGCCGAAATAGGAGTAAATCACTCAAATGAGACGAGCAGAAGAGGAATCTTTGGAAAAATGCAAGAGTATTGTGCAAATTATGAAGACGGCGATGGCAAAACAAAAGAACGTCAGCTTGGATGTCAAGAACGGAGCGGCACAGCTGGACGAACTCGTCGATGTAATGAAGAGTTACCGCAGAAACTGGCTCATCGCAGAAAACGAGAAAAGACGCGGTCTTCTAAGCAGACGTATCACGACCCCAGAGCCAACAACCTCGTAGCGGCGGGCGACAAGCCCAGTGGAGCCTCGAGAAACAGTGCGACCAAGAAGTGAAAAGGACAGCAAGTGGCAGAAAGTCTTGCCCAAAAAAACAAGGAAGATACTCGCAACCGAAGGAACAGACTAACCTTCTGGGTACAAATCCAGCACGACGCAGGAAAGGCAGCGAAGATCACCTCTCAACTGAGCCGATTAATGGCCAACATAGGAGGCCCCAGCCAAGAAAAGAGAAAGCTCCTAATGTCGACGACAATCAGCGTCTTACTATAAGGAGCCGAGATCTGGGCAGACGCGCTTAAAAAGGAAAACCGGCGTAAGATAATGGCCAGGGTGTACCGCACCGCAGCCCTCAGAGTCGCATCAGCCTATCGGACAGTATCAGGCGATGCAATATTAGTTMTAAGCGGTAATGCCCCAATTGACCTTCTAGCATATGAAAGGAAAAAGCTGTGGGAGCTAAAGAAATCAGCCGATAATAACAAGAATGCAGTACAACAAATAAGGAAAGATACAATAACAACATGGCAACAAAGATGGGAGAATGAAAGTCGTGGCAGTTGGACGACCAGGCTAATAAAAAATCTAGACTTATGGACAAACCGCAAATTCGGAGAAGTCGATATTTACACAACCCAACTATTATCCGGTCACGGATACTTCAAAAAGTACCTCCACAGAATGGGAAAAGTCGAAGAGCCGTCATGCCCATATAACGACGCGACAGAGGACGACGCTGACCACACATTCTGCGAATGTGTACGTTGGCAACGAGAACGCACCGCCGTAGAAAAACTGGTTGGCCCAATAAACGTGGACAATTTAGTCAGCGTCATGTTGGAGAGCGAAGCAAACTGGGAGATTATCAAGAATTTCGCAGCAATCTTGCTTCGCAGCAAAAAGCGGGACCTGGACGCAGGTGCGCAGATGTAAATCTCTCAATCAGAAAAATGGAACGCCGCCCTGAAGTAATGCAAATGCGGTCCCAGGGTGGGCGACGGTTCCTTACCGCGGTTACCGCTGCTGTGACGATAGCACCGATGATGCGGAAGGCATTTTCCACCCCCAAACCCGCAAAAAATTACACCAACAGCGACACTCTAAATACATGCTGCTTCAACTTTTTTATCTGAACTTAACTCGGAACATCCATAGAAGTCAAGTCTTTAATCACTTTATGCTTCTCTTGCGTGTATGCCATTAGTTGGTACTGCTTGTTGGGGTATGAGAGCATTAGGATAAAAAAGTTTAGTTTACTGTAATACCAGGCGACCTCAAAGGATGATATAGCTCAACAGAAAGCCCTCTTTTCAATTCAATTGCTATCATTTTAGTTGGTCTATGGCAAGATGCATTGCTTTGTTAAAGTATTAATGTTTTCTTCTTAAAATTATTCCACCTTCTATATTTTTATACTCTTGCAACAGACTATAACAGTTTTGTTCACCTAACGGTTGTACGTATCATATATACACATAAATGATCCGAATGACGAGAACAGTTGAAATCCAGGTGACTGTGTGTCCGTCCGCCCATCTATGCGAGCTGTAACGGGAATTAAAATTGAGATATCGTGATGAAGCTTGGTAAGCACGTTTCTTAGTAAAAACAAATTACGAGCTCGTAGATGGGCGTAATCGCACCACTGCTATAACTAAGCACCTATAAAGTGCCAAGCGTAATTTGGCACAGGGGATCGCAGTAACAAGGGGCACTTGTGTGGCATATCTCCTAAACCAACATTGCTTAATGGAAATATTATAAAAACTCCCAACGACAATATGAAAATGGATGAAATCGGAAGATAATCCCTATAATTCCCCATATAACGGTACTGTTAGAAACTCCTAAAAGAGCAACATGTAAATCAATAACTAAATACGAAAGAGGCATTAATTTCTACCTACGAGATGGTAAGAGAAAGCTTTATGGGAACTGGTGTGAAAATGGGACGACGGGCGTGGCACTGTCCACTTTTTCCCATCTCTCGGGACCCGACAGACCGATTTTGACAAAGTTTAGTACTTGGCATTTTTCAAAACTTCTTATGTCACATTTTTTAAAATGGGTGAAATCAGACTACAACCGCGCCTACTTTCAATATAAAACAATTTTAAATTTCCTTTGATTCTTTCACTTTCCAATACATAAATCAAGATCAAATTTATACATCAGTATAAAACTTTGCACAAATAATGCTTTTAGCGTATGTCATCTTATTACGAAAATTTTCCAATTTAAGCCAAAACTGTTCAAGCCCTTAGGTACCGATTATGTAGACCCCAGTATCTATAGTTCAGTTTTGACCGAAAATTATATCCAGAAAAAACAACTGTTTGGTGTAGTTTGCGGATCGGTGGAATCATCGCTTCATATTACTTAAAAAATGATGTCGATGAGAACGTAACCGTCAATTGCGACTGTTATCGCACCGACAATCTGATGCCTGAAATTGAAACTCATGATCTCGGCAATATTTCCTACTTACACGAACGAATCATCGAAAATTGAACTCAACGAAATTTGAAAGCGATAATCTTGATAAATAAATGCCAAAGAATTATGTTTGGAATCATAATAAACATTCCCATTGAATTCTGTGTTTTTTCTTTAAAAAGAACTTGATGGCCCTTGGTGTCAGAAATATCAAATTGCTCACATTGAACAAAATGTGAGAAGCGTAATCATTAGAATATGGATGTGGCATTGCCTACTTAAAGGTGACGTCCTCTGTAACTATTTGTCCAATTATCATTAATTTTGCTGCTTAACATTACCGTTATTGTATTTTACGTAAATGGGTAAGACTACAACCACATCTTTATACCCTGAACATATTAAGTTTGTCACGAAGTTTGTAACACTCAGAAGGAAGCGTCGGAGACCCTTTAAAGTATATATATAAATTATCAGTATGTTGAGCTGAGTCGATTTTTCCATGTCCGTCTGTCTGTCCGTATATATACGAACTGGTCCCTCAGTTTTTAAGATGCCGTTTTAAAATTTTTAAACATCATTTTCCCTTCAAGAAGCTGCTCATTTGTCGGAACTGCCGATATCGGACCACTATAACATATAGTTGCCATACAAACTGAACGATCGGAAAAAAGGTCTTGTAATGCAAAATTTTGTATTTGTCACGTTATTTTCACGAAATTTGGCATGGATTACTCCGAAAAAAAAATATCGGATTACTATAGCATTAGCTTCCATATAAACTGAACACATAGTTACTAAAAGGAATGAACCTGTTAAGGGTATATTAGCTTCGGTGCATTCGAAGTTACCGGTTTTTCTTGTTTTCTCATTCTTTCAATTTACAGTATACAGTAAGCTTACGCGATCATAGCCGAGTTACCAACAGCGCGCCAGTCGTTTCTTCTTTTCGCAACGTGGCGCCAATTGGATATTCCAAGCGTAGCCAGGCCCTGCTCAGCTTGTTCTTTCCAACGGAGGGAAGGTCTTCCTCTTCCTTTGCTTCCGCCGGCGGGTATTGGGTCGAATACCTTCAGAGCTGGATTGTTTTTGTCTCGTGACCTAACCAGCGCAGCCGCTGTCTCTTAAGTCGCTTAACTATGTCAATGTCATCGTTCCATCGAATGCGATATTCACCGTGATCAACGCACAAGGGACCCTAAATCTTCCGCAGAACCTTTCTCTCTAAAACTTGTAACGTCGACTCATCAGTTGTTGTCATCGTCCATACCTCTGCACCATACAGCATGATGGGAATAATTAGTGATTTATAGATTTTGGTTTTTTCGTCGAGAGAGAACTTTACTTCTCTTCCTAGTTACTCCAAAGTAGCACCTGTTGGCAAGTGATATTCTGCGTTTAATTTGCTGTCAACGGTGCTTCCAAGATAAACAAAATTATTAGTTATGATTGCCACTGCCACTTCTCACTTTAGTTCGTCTTCAAACGGATACCCAGAGGATACTTGGCCAAAGACCGGAAGTCGTGAGCTGCTTGAGCCATATGTAAAAGAATCGTCTGGTCACTGCCAAGTGAATGGCGATCAGAAAACTTTCCTCATTTGCGTGAACATGGGAAAAATTTTTTTTTTTTCTACTAATGATATATTTTCGCAGGTTTCGCATTTTTCATGCGGATATCGGCTTGATTATAATGACCCTATAACTAATTAATACTCTATTTCCTCACCATTTTATGTGTTATTGATTCTTCTTGTTTGCCAATCATTATTTTAGTCAAACTAGACTTCCATATCTAACCTCGAATTTTTATTCAGTCAAACTGGCGCCAAATTTGTATAAATCATAATATAACTGCCAGACTATTTCGTAAATCAGAGATGTTCAATTGAACTTTATATTCTTTTAATTAATGAATAGTTATTTTATGAAATAAACAAAAAAAAAATTGATCAACACAAATGGATGGCTCGTAAAGCGTGCAATTCACAAGTCGATCATTAATTCCAATAGTAAATAACGGTGCAAGATGGCACTTAGTGTGTGCAGTGTATTACAATAACAACAGCAATGATGTGTCGATAAAAAGTTGCGTAATCAATTAAAATTTTAATATGATCGACGACTGCGCATACGCAGCAGCGTCCAAAGGCGCAAATAGCTCGAGGCGCGCAATTGAAAATGCGCCGTTGTGCACTTTTGGTAGTCATAAAAAGAAAATAAAATCTATATAAACACACGCATACACGCTCAGCAATCGAAACAATTTAAATTTTACGATTTTTCAATTACGAGAATTACCGGCGCGTGCGGCCGCCACACTTCATCACCACCCCGGTTGCCTGTGGAAATCAAAATCCAAGAGCGCACTCGAATTACAAACAAATTGTCAATGCAATCATAATAGATTAGTGCATAATGCGCATTTTAGATGCATGAATACCTCGACTGGTAGAAAACTATTCATTTTATGGAGGAAGAATAGTCGGAAAATTTGTTGCGGTTAGTTAAGCTGATAATCACGTCGACTGCTATTCGCTAACTTAACAGTGACTATCACTTTGTTTGCGCCACATTTTGAGTTATTAGAAATTGTTTAACTTTTCAATTTTTATTTAGATAAAATATTCTTTTGTGTAATTTTCAAACTGCCATTGTGAGCATTTAAATTTTCAACCAACATCCTCATTTCTAGCGAAAAATCAACGAAGCACGACCAATTGCCACCGGCAAACACACTTTTCAATTTTTCTAATTCCCATTCAATGCATTAGAGCAAATAAATGATACAAACTACTGGGTATTTGGTTTTTGTTGTCTAGTTTCCAGGAATTTCGTCATTTGCAATTAGTGTCACATTTGTTGGCGACGAAACCGCCGCTACGCAGGGTTGTATTTCCTGCGCCCAACTGTCTGTCAATTCTCATTCATTGTTTAACATATGTAATGTTTAGAGTTGTTTTTGCTTTAGCTAACTGACCGCTGAAATGCGTGTCCGCATAGACGCTTCCTTCCAGCGGCGCTGGCCAAAGTGTTATTAATGACTTGTTTTCACTGAATTTATTGCTTTATTTGGTTAATTTATTAACTTAACCGATGCAGCTGATTAGCCCACCGTTGCGTGGGGTAAAGCATACACCCCATGCGTACTACCAGAGTTAGCATGTTTGTTAGTATTGCTTTGAAGTTGCCTGCTGATAAAAAATGAATTACCCTAGATATGTGTCTATATAGTACCTATACATTATTTGTAGCATATATAATATTAATAACCAAAAGATAATTTATTATCAAGGTTGAAGAAAGTACGAAGGCATTTTTGGAGATATTTGTTTTTGTAAACGAAGACCTGGACACTGTAAATCGCTGAACTTAAATTAAAGGAATGGGCTTCACTTCAACTAACCATAAAGAAACTAATAAAAATATTTAAAATAAAATAAAATTACCTTAACAATGATTTTCATTAAAAAAAAATTATCAATTGAAGACTGATTCGTTTTAGGTTGTTGATTTTCCTGATTTCTTGGAAGACAACTGGCAAAAAAATTGTTTTACATTACCCAGAACTTACTGTTCTCTGTTGTTCTAGTGGTATGGTTACAACATGTCCAGTTGTTCCAAAAGTACAGGCAACCGTTGCTTGGAAGTCTTTCCTGCGCGAACAACTTATCACGTTATTCCAAACTTACTTACTTAAAAAAAAGAACAAATAGTTTTTTCGGCAAAATCAATTTATTTTATTCAAAATAGTCTAATTCTGCTTCAATACAGCTTTTTGCATGGTCCGAAAGCTTGTCGAACGAGTGCTCGTTGACCGGTATGACCGCTTGCAAATGCATTTTTCTGAAAAGGAAGAATTCGCACGGTGCATTCATGTAATTTTTGGTCAAATAATCGATCATAAGCGTCGATCGATGAGACGACGCATTATCGTGCAACAAACTCCAACTTCATCTTCGCGATATTCGGGCCGAACACCTCGAATACATTTCCATAAATTTCAATGATAATTTTTGCTGATTTTTGAGGAATTCCCGCACAGTTTCGATGAAATTTCGGGTGATCACGGATTTTGATTGGCCCACATGTTGATCGTCATTTATGTCAATTTATGTATCATCAAAGCAAGCAGCAACAACAGTAAGGTACAAAATCACTAATACATATTAAACTATATTACACTCTAGATATTAAAATATTAAAATGTAAAAAATATATACACCTATATTCGCTTAAACTAATTAACTTCAGAGTATACAATTAGATAAACGCTATAAATCTTTTTTTTWTATATATATATTAAATAAAAAATAAAAATTTTTTTTTTTTTTTTTTTTTTTTTTTTGATGTATATTAAATAAAAAATAATAATCTCGAATAAAAAGAAAAATAAACAAAACTATGATGGCTCACAAGCAAATGTTAAACGTTGAACGTTGTTTATCAGCAATAACACAATTGCTGCAACAAAATGCTGCACAGCAGGAAACTAGTATTAGGCAGAAAATAGAAAAAGATCTAAAATACTTACAGCCATTTAAAGGCAATGCAAAAATATTACCGGCGTTTTTTGAGGCAATTGATAGGGTACTAGCTGATTATGCAGGACAACAACAGGTAGCATTCAGAGTAGTTTATAATTTAAAAATTTTAGGATCTGCAAAAAATTTCTTAACATTGAATCCTCCAGAAAATTGGGATACACGCAAAATAAAATTAAAACAGCACTTTAGGCCAACAAAGGACCAGATGACTTTGACCAACGACATCACTAACCTTAGGGTGGGTAGTATCGGTGAACTTGGTAGGAAAACAAAGGAAATAATGGATAATATTACCGAATATTGTGCTTTGAGTAAAACAGGCGGTGTGATGAAAGAAATATTTTCAGGAATGCTTATACAAAGGGTAAAGCAACTTGCAGCAGGGACTATCGCCTATATGAAATGGAATATGACGACGTGTGCAGACATGACAAATACGATCCATAATTTCATAAGGCTGGACGCTGGAAATTTAAATCGTATATTTTTAGCAAAAAGCAGAAATTTAAACCGATTTGCTCATAAGGCAAGAAATATTTATAGTAACCAAAATCATTAATTTCACTTACTTTGTTTAATAAAAAATAGTGTGCATTGGTAGGCTTTACTATTAGTATTATGAAAATATCAAGCTTCGAACATTATAAGTTACCGGTTCTAGAAAAGAATAAAACAATAATTAGTACAGTGAATGGTGAAATAAGAGCGTCTAACGAAAGAGTTAAAACACCATGTCCGCTAGTATTTAAATACCCTCACAATGCTAGGATGAGATGGTTGAAAATAGGCTTTGAAAAACTGTACGATCTTTTACTAGGAAACGATTTCATATTTAATAATTTCAATATAATCGATATTGAAAACGAAGAAATTGAGCTTAAAAATGGTGTTAAAATTCCGTTTTATTCAAAAACAATTGGATCATTTAAAATGAAATGAAGGAAAGGATATTGAAAAATTGCTAAAGAAGAATGATAAATGTATGTATAAAGAAGGAGATACCTTGACAAAGACAAAAACGGTGGTCCACGAAATAAGAACCACCACAAACCAGCAAATTCAAAGATATATAGGTGTAAGGCTCCGAAAGGCTAGGATGGTACAATGCTCCTCGAAAATGAATTGATAACACTTATTTAACAAATTATTTATTTAATGGAAAAGTTAATAATGAAATTGAAAGGTATATTAATATTAAGTTAAAGTTATGTCGAACTCGTGCGCGTGGATATCTACTCGTGTCCCTGTGTTGCCGTGAACTCTCTTGAAGAGCTGAGAACAACGGGGCCGATAAAAAATTATAAAAGAATAAGACACAAGCACGAACCATATTTCCGAATCACTCCCTTGCAAAACATTCATGTAGCAAACATAAAAATACTTAAATTAGATAGAGTAGGTATGGAAAATGATGATGATATTTTTAGCACAATAGCACATAATGGCGATGTATTTGAAAGTGTAAGTTCACAATTCAATACATTTTCAGATGATGTGGATAATAATGTTCCTGATGACCGCCATGAAATTGGCAACAGCATTCTTACAAGTGACACCGATAGCTGAGGAAGCAGGATACACCATGGTCCAACTCGACGAAGTAGAAATCTTGACAAAGTCAATACTATCCTACATATTATACACAAGAAAGAGCTAGCAAGTTTAGTGGAGGAAATGGAAGAAAACATAAGACAAGCAGACCTAAGTAACAAGGCACTTCTTTTTAACGAAATTAAAGTAATTAAAGCAAAAATTAGATCGATACTAACAAGGAAGAGGGAAGAAAGAAGAGAGGTTTAATTAATTTAGGAGGCACAATGTAAAAATGGTTGTTCGGGGTAATGGACGAGGAGGACCGACAGGATATAATTAGTCATTTAGAAGTAATAGAGGGAAATTCGCACAATGCAATTACAAATATCAGTAAGCAGATTATAATGAGCATTTTAACAATTTAATTAATTTAATAAAAACAATAGTAAAAAATTCAGGAGTAAAATATTAAAAGAATTAAATCAGATACAAAAGGACAATAGAGAGCTAGCGAAACTGGTTCTTTACAGTGATCAAATGAATAAATTAAGACATATAGATGGGAAGATACATGAAATCCAAAATTATGTAGCCGCCGCTAAAACCAATTTAATACACCCGGGTATGGTAACTAAAGAGGAAATAGATAGCATTGATATTGATTTTTATAAGTTGAAACTAGCCAAAGTAGGGGTAGTAGCTTTCAAAAGTGAAGCAATTGTGTTCGCTATTCAAATACCAAAAAGTTTTTTTAAAGTATATGTAAAATTAATTATGCCTCTACTAAACAAACGAAAATTGCAAATAGCTCAAGAGGATGAAAAAATTTTAACAATAAATAAAAACCATTATAAATATAAAGATAATACGTTATTAAAAAACTAAAATTAAGTAAGAATTGTATTTTTTTAACGCTTGTGAACTTAAATATAATAATACTACAATAATGCAAGAAATAAGTGATGATACTTTAATCATCGAGAATGTAAATAATTTGAGACTTATACCAGATTGTGATGAAATTTAGAATTTTTAGAAAATTTAGATTTTTAGAAAATAGTTATATAATAAATTTTGCGAGCTGTAATATTAAAATTAATGTAGAAAAATTTACTAACAACAAAACTAAATGTATTGATAAACTGATACATCCTGTTAAAATGTTAAACCAAAGCTATGAGTCAAAAATAAACTTTGACGATATTGTACTAAATCATTTGAAGAATATTAAAGAAATAGAAGAACTAAAGTATCACAAAAGTGTATATTGTGGCATAAGTGCCTCATTAATTATAATAATACTAATAGGTATAATTATTGTTATTATTTACTTATGTAAACAAAAAAATGAAAAAATAAGTCAGGAGACTTCTCAGAGTGGCTCTGGGGGAGTTACATCTCAGGTTACGTTAATTGACGGCATGCAGTTGTGCATCACATTGCATTATCAGCCAGTACGTGACCACAACACCAGACTCGGCATATTTTGAGTCTGTTGGAATGTGCGGTACACCCACACATCGTAGCAGACTCGAGTTGCTGATCTGAAGGCAGAGTCTGTCTGATTCTTGCTACAGACCAAAGAGGTATTATCCATAACTCGCGTTTCGAAAAACAATCTACAATCAACAATTCATTCAATATTGCATGCATACAGACTCACTTTAAGCACTGCATCTACAGTTTCCGGAACAACAACCGATTTTAGACGACCTTCACGAAATATGTACTGGAGTGATCTACGACCTCGCTTGGTTGTTTGGATTGAGTATATACATATAACATCACAGTTTAGGAACAAGTAAATTTGTGAGTTTCCAGATTGCGACACTAAGTTTGCCAAATCCCGAAATATAAAAGGCAGCCTTAGATAAAATGTTACTAATACTATAAAAACCTTGTATCGGTGCGCTTTGTTGCTCTGAATTCATAATTCTGCCAGTTTTTCCGCAAATTCTCGCCTCTTTCGACGGTTTCTCTAAACTTTAAGGTTCAGCAAATTTCTGTTATATTTTAGAACTTCAAAAATAACGTATATACTTCTTATACTCAGTTATTATGTTTAGCGTAGCACCTCCATTATGAAATATGTCAGCTTGTAAGAAATTTGAATTCATAAACGAGGATCGTCGATAGTTATAAAGAATACGTAAATACTTCTTTCAAATAATCCCACACAAGTGTTATCTGCCTGGTAAGTTTTTAGAATACACATACATACATATCAAATTGATCGGGATGATGAAGGGAGTTGATTTCCAGATATCTGTATATGCGTCTGTCCAAGCAAGCAATAGCTAATTAATGATTGAGATATATTGATGTAATTTTGTGTCCCTTTGGCATTGCTACAAGACTGGTTAGTAGATAGTCGAAATCAGATCATTGCTTAATCGTTTATAAGTCAAACCAATTTTAACGATAGATCATAAACTTAGAGTCGCCGACTCTTTCAGGCTCCAGAGTTAAACGTCAACAGAAAATATATTATTTATTAACAACTATTGAAATACTGATTATTTATACATATTTTATACTTTAATTATACCAAAGGATGTTTTCGTAAGAGCAACTTTAAAATCCAATGTCCTATTAGAATAGTATAACCATCTTAAGAGGGATGTTTGGGTTTAACTACCCACAAGTAAATCCCGTTTAGGGTGTCTCATACTTCTGGCTACGCATTCGCATGTTCAGTCACCATTAAGTCGAGCAATAAAGTTTAGTTTTTTCGCTGCTGCGAGACCATTTATTTACACATGTAGCCATATATTGGACCACACGTACACACACACCAAACGACCGCAATATGCGAGTTTCGAGCGATCAGTATCCAAGAAACTCGACGCACAACAAAGTGGCCAACGTCAATTTTTATTGACCACACCACAAACAGAGCACCCACATAACGAACATATAAGCATGCGAGTCGTAAAATCCACAAAGTTGCGGAAAAGTGACCGCAAAAACCACAAAGTCAGCGCTGAGAGATAAAAGTACATGACGGGAAGTGCGGCACGACGCCTATTACCTCCGTGTGACTTTTGGGCGTTCGTTCCCTCCCCGAGCAATCGACGCTACCACACTACACTACATTGTAGTGGCAGCACAACACACATTCATGGATATACGAAACTGTTTAGCCGTCAGGACGGCGGAAGTGTAGCAAAATTGTGCTCATGCGACCGCCACATACCTTTGATGGGCAGCTCACGCATGTATTCCTGGTCGGTCGAAGGAACAGGACTAATTTGCTGCTAAGTTTAGTCCGCCATTTGTTCGGACGTGTCCAGTTTGCTTGTTCTCACCGCATTTTCTTTAATTTTGCATTGTGATGAAGTGGCTCTGCTCGGAGCGGATACTTGCATGTGTGTGGCGCTAAATTAAGGCGTGGACATTCCATTGTCTAACCACGCGGGTAGTGTGTCCTATTTATTTGCCTATATACAATCCGTAATAGTGTGTTTGCGTGTTCGAGCACAAATTTCCGCTTTCACTTCAGCAATATCGCGTTTACTGCCAACTTTCGTTGTGTTCTCGTGATTTCTTTTGCGGCCATTAGCTGCGTGAGTCTCAAAGTTAAGTCATTATAGAATCACTTAAGGAAAATTGGTTGTGTGTGTTTCTACATGTGTGTGTCGTTATCATTGGAGATAAGCGAAAATTATATAGGCGAGGAGAAATACCATAAAAACGAATTTAGGATAATTCATGGGAAATTTTTTCAAAAACATATTCAAGGCGCGTGTCAACTGTTATTTTGCTTCCTTCACTTAACCGTAAACTATACATTTGGAAATAAGTTCTCGCATGCTAATGTGTAAATCTCAACGAATATTTAAGCTATGAGTTAACTGCTAATAATTTAGAAATAACAAATATTTGTATAATTAGTGGTAATAGGATATAGACATGCTTCTGGGTAAGCAATTATAGTCGTAGAGCTATACCCGATTCCTACGTGAGTAAAATTTGTGTAAAATGCGGCGCCTGTGTGGAGCCTGGGATCACGGCTAAAAGAGAGGAAACTTTAGCGGAGTCGCTCCGAAATATAGAAATGTGTATAAAAGTTTATACCTTTACCCAGCGTTCCCGCCATGTAGAAACCACTTAATAAGGACTATGATTTACAGACATGCCCCTGGAATGTCGGATCACTAAGTTATGAAAGTACCGATGCCCAACAAGTTGATGTCCTCGTAAAACTAAAGGCTGACATCACCGCCGTCCAAGCAATACGATGGACAGCGGTCTTATGAGGAGAGAAAACTCGATGTGGTATTCATGGTCGGAAAAATACTAAGACGTCGAGACCTGGCATTCACTCTGATGGATGAGCATCTAACCACAGTTAGCATCAGAGCAAAAATTTTCAACATAATTCGCGCCCGCGCTTCGAATGAAGAGATGGACGATGTGATCAAAGTTGCCTTTTGTAAGCGGTTGAGGCGCGCTCATGACGTTTGCCTCCGCCACGATGTAAAAATTGGTACGCACCGTCAACAAACTGTTTGGACCTAATTGGTGTGGCTTTAGCCTGGAAAATCTACTATTGACCAGATTTTCACCATGTGCTAAATCTTGAAAAGGACCTATGAAAGGAGGATCGACACCTGAGCAACACCAAAAGGAGGATGATGTTGAGCAACACCAAAAGTTTCAGAATCGGCAAGAGCATCTCCGAGCCGTTCGATACCAAGAGAGGTTTCAGACAAGGTGACTGCCTGATATGTGACTTTCTTAATCTATTGATGAAGAAAATAATACGATATGCATAGCTAAATAGAAAAGGTAAAATATCCTATAAGAGCAGCTGGCGCACACCAATGCTATTGATACAAGCCTCAACGACCACTCTCGATACATATAACTGCTGTTTTGAAAGCTAGTAACAGTGAGATAACCCACTATCTAAATACGTCAGTGAAATTAAACATTACAGCCTTAACTGCACGAAAGAGCGTTATAAGAGTCAATGTCAAAATTCGACAACGTGTTGATCGATATTACCCAAACATTGTTATATAACACAATTTTAGATTACACCTGATTATTTCACTTTACAGTATACGATCTAGCGCCAATGAAGATATCAGGATAAAACTTTGCACAAATAGTGTACTTCGGGTTTGTCTTCTGAAGTTTATTGACTTTATGATAGTCAATAAGAGTGGTATTTTAATGAAATTACGCGGAAAATTGAAGATGATTAAGAACTCGAAAATTACCTGCTGTTACTTCACATTTGCTATATAATTTGTTTTTATCGGACGGACGTTTGATGGATTTTTTAAATATCGAAAATTGATAGTGCAGCTGTTATCACAATAATAGGTGTGCAAATCGACTTCATGGATAATGTATAAAACAAATAATGTAAAGTAAGTTAAATGGTTCGTAACAAAGTCAGTAATGAAAAAATATAAACAAAAAGGATTAACTTCATGCTATTACAATTATTAAAAAAAATAATAACGAAATTATTACAAAAATGGCTTTGTTGCATAAAGCTGCAGCACAGCGCCTTGACATTAACTTCACAAATTGTTGGCGTCTTTGTGAGGGAATTGAGCTCCAAGCAGCTTTTACCGTATTCCAAAGCTCCTTAATATAACATTTGTGAGAACTTTATTAGCGACTTTTTTCGATCGGATTGAGATCGGGCGATTTGGCGGGCCATTTAAACCCTTTTATGGCGTCATCAGCGAACCATTCCTTTGCCACTTTGCTGGTATGCGCAGGTATTCTTGCTGGTAAACTCAAACGAATGGCATTTCATCGCTAGCATAGCTCAACATTGTTTCCTACATAATTTTGATACAACCTAGGAAAAATATGCCCCCACAATTGTACTTGTTCCAGCACGTTTAACAGTTTTGATGCAGCTTTTTGGATTAAATTCGGCTTTGGGTGGTCTTCTCACATACTGATGAGAACCTTTTCCGCCAAACAAAACAATTCTAGATTCATTTGTCCATAATATGTTACGCCATATTTAGGTGTCCAGTCAATGTGAAATTTTACAAATTTTTCCTCTGGGTGTTTCTTTGTATGAAAAAGAGTTTTCCTCGGGCTGCCTGCTGTTAAATTATACTTGCGCTTAAGCTTAGTTTATCTTTTAGTTTTTTTAAATTTAATCTTGAACAAGTAAGGAAGGAAGTTCGGGTACAGCCGAACATTTTATACTTTACTTTAAGGTGTAAAACCAATCATATAGAGTAAAGTCATAAAGTCCTGAGATTAGTTATATGGGGGCTATGCCAAGTTTCCCCTTTGAGTAAAACGCACTCTCTTATTTTCATTAGGATAACTGACATATTGGCTGATATATGCGGTACAAAGTCACCCGGAAGTTCGAAAATCTTTATATTAAGTATATGGAGGCTAAGGGAAGTATTGACCCGATTCAACCCATTTTTGACATACAGGCATACCATTACAAGAGAAGGTTTAGCCCTCAATTTTAATTATTTATGTCACATATTGATCGATATTTTCGATCAAAAGTCAACTATACTTATAAGGTTGCAAACACTAAAGGCATTATTTTTGCCTTATCCCGTTATATTTATCCTTAATTTGTGTACTGGGAGTGAAGGAATCAAGTGGAATTTAAAATTGTGCTATATGGGTAGTACGCTTGGTTATTGACGTATTTCGACCACTTTCACACTGTAATACAAGCAGCGTTCCAATAAATAGGACTAAAAAAACAGAACAAATGGTCCATTCGGCTGATTTTTGATGAATTCATGTTTACTTTGGAAAGTACCTTGTAGCATCAGAATGCCACGTATCCCATATCGGTCAGTCCGGTCCCGAGATATGGGATTTCATCAAAAAGTGAGCGGTGCCACGCCCAACCTTCAGTTTTTACAACAGCCTTCAAAAACTCTCTCATACCATCTCGGTGGTAAAATTTTATATTTCTGACGTATTCAGTTATTGATTTAAAGCGCTTTTAGTAATTTTTAACAGTACCTTTATATGGGGAATGATCGGGGTTATCTTGCGATTTCATCCATTTTCACACAGTCGGTAACAGTTCCTATAAGATTTGTACTCGGCAAATTTGGTTGTTAATGACCATCTACGAACTCGAAATTTTGTTTGTACTAAGGGACGCACATACCAGAGATATCTCCCTTTTTACTCAAGTTACAGCTTGCACGAAAGGACAGTCAACCGGATTTCAACATTTCTCGTCACATATGTATATACCTGTATACAGCCCTATATCTATCTCGATTAGTTGTAGGTGATACGTACAACCGTTAAGGGAACAAAACTATAATACTCTGTCGCAACTGGTGGGAAGAGTATAAAACGGATGTTGCTTCGAGTTTCTAGTTATGCGAGTAGAAAGTTTATTTGATATCATCTGTGGTCGTCCTCGAGTTTCAGCTTTTGGTGCATATTTAACAGAATTTCGTATCATCGAAATTCCTCACCGATAATATTTTGTTCATTCTTAGACGTTTTTCCACTTAAAATAAATTTTTCGTTTAATTCGACCCCTTTCGTTGAGATTAAATGATCTATCAGCCAAATAAAAAATAGAGCTAGAGGTACTTCTTCGTCACTTAAGTGGCAATGAATGATTCATTTTTCCATTTTTCTTTCTACGCTGTAAAACTTTAAATTCGCGAAAAAAGGCAAAGACAAAAATAACGGGACTTCATAATTTGCACTTATTTTCAAAGTTATTAGGTGAAAAAAGAACAGGAAAAAAACAAATAAACAGCGAAGAGAATAGATATGAAACAGTACTCCTTTTATTTTGGTAACAACTGTATAATTGTTTTTCACAGAAAGAATTGCCTGATCCTTCGAAAAAGGGGCTGTAATCCCGAAGTCGGTTCTGGCTAGGCTATATTTCACTATTTTTCATCCTGAACCTATAATGGCATCTCACCAAATAGATGTAACGAATAGTTTCGCAGCTTAATGGCGATAGGAGAACAAATGATGACGTACTACAAATTCCCATGTCTGTCATTCTTGCTACTAACAGACTATTGTTGAGAATTCTCTCAGCGTAACCAAAGTTTTCTTTTACTTCATTACACCAATTTTTATGCCTTAAACGGCTTAAACCAATAAACTCTAAAATGCCCTTAAACCGTTGTTTCCTACCGTTTGTACATTACTTAGCCTTTGAGGAGGAACAGGTTAAAAAAATCCGTCTATACTCTCTGCACTCAATTTGCTTTTAACAATTCGAAAAATGCTTTTCTTAGTCTACAATCTGAACGAAAAGCTAAAGTGATCTCCGTTTGGTCCATATTTCCGCAACTCCCAATTTATCAATAATCCTGTCGTTTTGATATCAATTCTTTCAATAGTACAATTAGCAAGCTTCGTAAATATTTATGAGCTCTTCAATTTGTCCATAAGTAATTCCAATACCATCGTTCTTTATTTATTGCCTTCTATATTTATGAGGGAACTTTCGTCGACAATGACATTTCATTTTTAGCCTCATTAACCGATTAACAATTATTGTGCTCTACTTTTTCAGCCATTCACTGAAATGTCATAATAAATTCACATAAATGTCATAAGCAGTGTCATTATCAACGGCGAATCATCTGACAAATTATTACATTGTGTCAAAAAGCCGACGAGTTGTGTGTTTGCGGGATGAAACGATTATCGCTCAATGATAAATCAAAAAAAAAAAAAAGAATGCATATTTTGTGCATTCGGCGATTTTCTCCCGAATCAAAACACGAATAATTCATTTTTAATTAATTGTAACGGCAACAGAACCATGAGCTCGTAAAAAGTAGCCGACAACTAACATTCATACTCGTGCATGCTTCCATTCGAGCGTAGTGGACATCGAGGGTGGCCAGTCCATTAACAGAGATTCATAAATACATATTTTTCTCTGAATCGGTGGATGATTTGTTATAAATACTATGATTGCAATTGAGAGCGTGGATGGGAGCAATTGATGTTCGCTACTAATTACCGCAATAAATGCTCGTCAATCTTAATTCAGTACCACCAATAGCAAGCTGATGAGCGGCACATAAAGGCAGAACACATCACACATCAAAGCACTTAGAAAAGCCTTTAGATTTCTAATTATTGCCAGATCAAATTTACATCATTTTGCAATAAATCAATTACGCTGACCAATATTCAAATAACAATTAAGAAAACCATTGTCTGCACACAATTAGGAGAGATTCATTTGATGTTCATAAGGATTTCAAATAAGCAATCACGCTTAACTCGTGTGAAGAAATATTTTGTAAGTGATTCCGTTATTTGTTGCCATGAAAGTGTACATTCCTATGCAGTGTACAGTATACAGATTTTCCAAGAAAGAAAATTTTTAATTATATTCAATGCTCTGATTGGATGGTAAACAAGCATTTCTAAAACCAATTTGAAACATTAACATTATTTCGTACATCTCAGTGTATTTAAAATAACAAAAAATAATTTAATTGCATATTTTTAATGCATATTTTGCGGTAACGATTACTGTCCTGTAAAAAAACAATATTTTGAAAATTTAAATATTATGGTGCCTTTTAGGTTCTGAAACTCTAGAACCATTATGCCTAAAGTTTAATGGAATAGTAAAGTTCTACAACAATCTTCAACCGTCACTAAAACGTGGAACAATATATTTTTATTTTGAAGTAAAGCTTTACCAATCGTCAGTCCATAAAATAGACAAACCATAAGAAAATGCAGGGATAATCAAATAATTTAGCCGGTTCTCACAAAATGGATGATAGTTGACCATACGGTTGTTATTTGAAGAAGCATTAGAAGATACTCACCCATGTGAATACTTGAATTGGGGATATCCACTCGTGTAACGAAATTTCAATACAAAAGCAAAGCAATCTAAGGGGAGTAGCAATAACCCATTTGCATATTTAAGTACACAATTTTTATGCGATTAAGGCAGAAGTTCGCCGCTTTGTGTACATAGCAAT
The DNA here is from genome assembly GCF_001853355.1 of Bactrocera latifrons. Classification (NCBI taxonomy): domain Eukaryota; kingdom Metazoa; phylum Arthropoda; class Insecta; order Diptera; family Tephritidae; genus Bactrocera; species Bactrocera latifrons. The sequence goes on along the minus strand of NW_017537379.1, from coordinate 1,329,069 downwards.
TGCTGGCTCTGGCTATAACATGTATAAATTTAAATCCAGTGATGTAGGAATGCCCGAGTATAGTAAATCAGAGTTTGAATGTGATGACTTCACTATCCCTACTCCATCAGTTTCTTTAATTTGCTCATTATCGGATGATTGTTGGACATCTTTTCTGATGGCCTCACTTGTAGTTGATTGAAGAAACAACAGACTAATAGTATTTGGTATATAGAGAGTTCCACATATACTATATGCCTATGTGAATTAAAATATGCTCTTGGAAAAAGTCTACAATCGTACACAGTTCTTAACTCCTAGAAACTCGATTTCGTCACGTTAAATCGTAAAAATAAGTAGGCATTTCACGAACTTCTTAACTTTAATGTTCTCATGTTTAATTAGAAATACTAAAGTCGATATATTTAGACTAGTATCTATAGTAGGTACATTTCTACCCTTCAAGCGTTCAAATTTTTATATCTTTTAATAATATCCACTAATTTGTATATCACAATAAAGTTACATTTCTGCCGAATACCGCTATTGTGAATTTTTATTAATTAAATAAATATTTTCATAAAATAAAATAAAATGAAAATCATTATCGAATATTTCTAGATTTTGTATGTTTCATGGCCGTCAAAAATAAATAAGTATAATTATTAAAATTCAAGTCATGTTCTGCCATCTGGACCAGTGGAAAGATTTGTTAAGTTCTTGGACATGGAAGGCCATACTGCTGAACAACTCTCTCAAAGTTGACTAGATGTCTTGAGTGAGAGTGGCATTAATATCAAATATTATCGTGGGCAAGCTATTATAATGCCAGCAACATGAGTGGGAAATACATCGGTTTACAGGCCCGAATTAAAAAAATAAAGTAGTATGCAGAAGACATTCCCTGTCTTGTACATTCATTAAATTTGGTTGCTAAGTGCGCTGGAGACTGCTGTGTAGAAGCATTACTTTTCTTCGATGTCATTGAAAACCTCTATACATTTTTCGCTTCTAAATATCGATGGCGTCATCTTACGAACGCACTCAAAGCTTCTACTTCACAAATTCCGATTATGAAACGGTTATCGGACACTAGGTGGTCAGCCCGAGCTGATGCTACGAAGGCACTTTTATGTAGTTTTATCACTATTAAGGAAGTATTGGAAGAAATTTTCAATGACGTGAATCAAAAAGCGGAGTGCCGTAATAAAGCTTACGGACTACTTTCAACGATGAATAAGTTAGAAACGCGAATAATGACAATTACGTGGAACGAAGTCCTAGAATGCTTGCAAGCGACTAGAGCTTAGCTGGAGTCGTCTGATCAAGACCTTAATAAAGGGATACGCCCTTTATGAACCATTATATGGCGTTCAGGCAATACGATCCACTTTTTCAGATATTGAGGCAAGAGTCAAGGATCTGACCTACTGTGAAGAATACCAGCAACAGACATCACGACGAATCAAGCGAAATACAAAGTACGACCAGTAGCTTGAGTAAAATGAAATCGAACTATAACCGCGCCCATTCCCCCTATAACAATTTTATTAAAACATAATTAGTAGTGTGATAACTCAATTATTAATTGTGTCAGGCACTTTAAATTTTATATCCAGGATGGCACAAGAGATCTTTTAGGAGCCGATGTCAAAATTGACCAATGGATTCTCGAACATGTATGTGAGGTAATGAAACCCAGGAATCATTTTGTTAATATATGGCATATTAGTAATATGTAGTATTTGCAAAAATAGATTGAGACGTTTTTTTTTCGTTGAAATCTCTACTTTTTGATGGTGTAAGATTTACATACATTACTATGGTAAGTTTTCTCAGAAAATGCAACAAAGACCCCACTAAGTGATTCAAAACTGATTTTTTTCTGCTGCGACTGAGCGATACTCCGTATTTCTTTTGTTGATGTCATACTGGACTCACTCCTTGTGTCTTCTAATGAAAATTTCTGTAGATAACTTGTTAATATTGATAACACAATCTTTATTATATGGATATATATGTTTTATCAAATTTCGATTATTCATGCACATACATACATACCTATATTTCAATCTACAAAACAATTGATGAAACCATCTGGAAAATTGATCGTAATAAAAGTAATGCACTCCTCTTCTTGGGTGTTGTTGCCTGTTTAATGCATTTGATTGACGTATTGACAGTAATAAGTAGGTATGTATAATAGGCGCTCATAGCTTCCACGAGATTGAAAAACGCAAAGGAACTAATTAACAAAAAACAATTAACTTCGGTTTCTGTCAGTTGTTGAACCATTTGTTCAGTTACTGTAGCGGTGTTTTGGAAAATTATCCATACAACAACTTGTCGATTTGCATGGCAGCACATGAGCAAAATTTCAGATTAATTAATTAAGATACAGCTAACGTAAGGGGTGTATTTAATCAATTTTGAAAACTGAACACTGTTTTGTTATAATTGGATTGTCTTTACAAAACTATGAAAATTGGTGCAAATTATAAGCAGTTGAGTCGTGATAAAAAAGTTGCTATTGAAGCGTTGGTGAAGAAAGCTCTATCTTATAGGACCATTGCTAAAAGGGTGGGCTGTTCACATTCAACCTCGGTACGTTTCTTGGAAAAAAAACAACAGGATACTGTAAACGTCCTGGCCTAAACGTTCTGGCAACTAATAAAACGATTGATGGCATAATAAATGTGATGAGTGTTAAGGATCGATCCCTATACGGGCCGAGCTGGAGACACATTACGGAGTGAAAATAAGTGAGCAAGGTTGCGAGAAGCCGATTTGTTCGGAAGACAAGACAATTCTGATCTGATGAAAAAATCGCGTCCAGAATGGGCAAACAAGTACAAGAACTGGACACTTCAACAATGGCGAAACGTCTTGTGGTCACACGAAACCAAGTTCCCCTGCAGTGGTGAACAAATTGCCCTCCGTCCTGTGTTACATCACAAATACTTCCCTACAAAACAATTGGTACCGTTAAAAAAAACTTTCGCTTTCAATAGTGTACAAAATTTCATTTTAACTACATATGTATCAAAGTTTGTGTTCTTCTCTTTATACATATTTTTATTCAAAAAACTTAGGTACGTATAATAAAAGACCAAGTTTCTTACTCCTCTTTATATTAAAAACAATGTTCCTAATATTTAATACATAATAATCTTTCTTATTTAAATTCGAAAAATTCTTCTTCTCGATTGGCGTAGTCACCGCTTACGCAGTTATAGCCGAGTTAACAACAGCGCGCCAGTCGTTTCTTCTTTTCGCTACGTGGCGCCAATTAGATATTCCAAGTGAAGCCAGGTCCTTCTCCACTTGGCCTTCAAACGGAGTGGAGGTCCTCCTCTTCCTCTGCTTCCCCCGGCGGGTACTGCGTCGAATACTTTCAGAGCTGGAGCGTTTTCGTCCATCCGGACAACATGACCTAGCCAGCGTAGCCGCTGTCTTTTAATTCGCTGAACTACGTCAATGTCGTCGTATATCACGTACAGCTCATCGTTCTATCGAATGCGGACCATACATCTTTCGCAGAACTTTTCTCTCGAAAACTCGGAACATTGACTCATCAAATGTTGTTATCGTCCACACCTCTGCACCATATAGCAGGACGGGAATTATGAGTGACTTATAGAGTTTGGCTTTTGTTTGTCGAGAGAGGGCTTTGCTTGTCAATTGCCTACTCAGTCCGAAGTAGCACCTGTTGGCAAGAGTTATCCTGCGTTGGATTTCCAGGCTGACATTGTTGGTGGTGTTTACGCTGGTTCCAAGATAGACGAAATTATCTACAACTTCAAAGCTATGACAGTCAACAGTGACGTGAGTGCCAAGTCGCGAATGCGACGACTGTTTGTTTGATGACAGGAGATATTTCGTCTTGCCCTCGTTCACTGCCAGACCCATTTGTGTTGCTTCCTTGTCCAGTCTGGAGAAAGCAGCGCGGGTGTTGAGGCCAATGATATCAATATCATCGCCAGCAGCTGTACACTCTTATAGAAGATAGTACCTTCTCTATTTAGTTCTGCAGCTCGAATTATTTTCTCCAGMAGCAGGTTGAAAAAGTCGCACGATAAGGAACCGCCTTGTCTGAAACTTCGTTTGGTATCAAACGGCTCGGAGAGGTCCTTCTCGATTCTGACGGAGCTTTTGGTGTTGCTCAACGTCACCTTACACAGCCGTATAAGTTTTGCAGCGATACCAAATTCAGACAYCGCGGCATAAAGGCAGCTCCTTTTCGTGCTGTCGCAAGCAGCTTTGAAAGCGACGAAGACCTCCTTTCACGGGTCTTTTCTAAGATTTGGCGCGTGGTGAATATCTGTTCTGTTGTTGATTTTCCAGGTCTGAAGCCACACTGATAAGGTCCAATCAGTTTGTTGACCGTGGGCTTTAATCTTTCACACAATACGCTCGATAAAACCTTATATGCGATGTTGAGGAGGCTTATCCCACGGTAGTTGGCGCAGATTGTGGGGTCTCCATTTTTGTGGATTGGACAGAGCACACTTAAATTCCAATCCTTGGGCATGCTTTCATCCGACCATATTTTACAAAAAAGCTGAGGCTTGCTCTTTATCAGTTCTTCGCCGCCGTGTTTGAATAGCTCACCCGGTAATCAATCTGCCCCCTTTGTTTTCTTGTTCTTCAGGCGGGTAATTGCTATTCGAACTTATCTTGATGGTCGGGCAATAGAACGTCTGCTTCATTATCATCGATGGGGGAATCGGGTTAGCCTTCTCCTGACGTTGTGCGTTCATTGCCATTCAGCAGGCTGGAGAAGTGTTCCATAATTTAAGTATGCTCTGGGCATCGGTGACTAGATCACCTTTAGGGGTTCTACAAGAGTATTCTCCGGTCTTGAAACCTTCTGTAAGCCGCCACATTTTTTTTGTAGAATTTTTGAGCATTACCCCTATCGGCCAGCTTATCAATCTCTTCGTACTCACGCATTTCGGCCTCTTTCTTTTTCTGTCTGCAAATGCGTCTCACTTCCCTCTTCAACGTTGCGAGGTAAGCAGACTGTTTTCTCTCCGCTGCGATACGGTACTCCTCGTTGTACGAGCTGTTATTTTATACTTTCCAAAAACCAATGGTTTCGGTTGCGGCTGTACGTAAGGAGTTTGAAATGCCGTCCCACAGTTCCCTTATACCGAGTTGTTGA